>NC_028646.1:385575-392593 GCF_001406875.1 Solanum pennellii
CCGGGCGCCACGCCTGAACCTTGTCCCCAGACTAGAGGATGAGCATTCATGGATTGGAATATTTTAAACCCTCTTAAATTGTTCGAGAGATCATTGATGAATCTGACTTTGATACTATTTTAAAACATAATTTTTAAACTTAACTCATACTATGAAAATTAGTTCAAAGGAAGGGAATTTGCGGCAAGCCATATAAGGATGCTAACGAAAATTTTCATCATCAATGTGGGATCTTTCATTCACCACTCCTTGTATTCATGTATCCCCTTTTTGGGCTAGAGCATGAAATTCATGGATCGAGGAATTTGCATCCCCCTCAAAAATGATCTGGGGATCCACATCGAACGGATCTGCTTTGATATTATGTTAAAATTGATTTTGGATCTAATTTATATACCTAAAATTGGATCAAGAGAAACAATAATCCCAAACACGGGCAGAGCAACTTTAAGCGAAGGATGGTCAGGTGCACGTCCTTCACGGGAAAGTGTATAAAGGTTAAACATAATAAATTTCTGGCTCCGCCACTAATGTGAAACCAGGGTCGGCTCTTCCCTGTGAAAAATAAAGCGTATGTCTTAGGCCTCCAAATTTTTATCGAAAAAAATTATGTGTTAATATTTTTATAGAAAAAATTAATTATTTATGATAAAAAGTATATTTTTAAAAAATATATATATTATTTTACTCAGTTTAACATATGTGGTCCTTCATTAAAAATAAGAAATAATGGTGAAAAGTGTTGAACAAAAAGAATTACAAATTCTGTTTTATTTCATTTTAAGCATTACAACAAACATATAGAAATGGGGTAAATCAAGTCATCATCTTCTTGAATTTCATTTTGTGATTTTAAGTCTTATCTTTATTTAATATTTGTCAACTCTACTTATAAGCTTATGTTAACAATTCGTATAATAATTATCTCATCGAAAGGATGTTTTTTAATATTGAGTTGATAAAATCTTAATCAATAACTGAAAAAACAACATTAAGTACTAATAATTTTCATCTAAATAGTGTAAGGAAAATAAATTTTGAATAAATACGTATACGAAGTTTATTCCTATATTTATATTTTAGACCTCAAATTGAAATTTCACTTTAGACCTTCAATTGCGTTAAGCCGTCCCAAGTGGAACATTTATTAAAAATCAAACACAAAGTGCAATTATATGAAGAACAAAAAGAAAAAGTCAAAGAAGGGCATCATCTAAAGAAAGAGAAAACAAGAATTTGGAATTAATTTCCTTGAAAAAAGTCTCATTTGAACATGCATGTATTTATTCATACTGTCCACTAACATCAAATTTTGAATAAATAATAACAAAACAAAAAAACTTAGACAATATTGTGTGACAGTAATATAAAGGATAATTAGGAAGAAATTAAAAAATAATAAGATGAAAATACAGAGAAAAACAGAAAATGACTTTTGCATTAAGTGGTTTATTCAATAAAAATTGAGAAAAGTCTATGGTCGGTGCTTTGTCAAACTACTACTTCTATTAATTTTGTTCTTCAAGAAATTAAGATAATTAACCACATGAATATACTCCCTCAATTTGAATTTATTTTGATAGATTGAATTTGAATATTGTGTATGAAGTTCAAGTAAAAAATTTAAATTATATATATTCTTTTTGTCATAAATTAATAAATAAATAAATAAATGTCAACAAATAAGAGAAATGAATTCAAATTTTAAAAGAGTTATGCTTGAATTGTAAGTATTTTTTACTTCAAAATATAAAGTTACGAATTTGAGTCACGTAGAAAAAAAAAATACAGCTCTAACATAAGTGAAAAGGAAAGGAAAAGAATTCATATTTTTCTCTTGTTGGAATACGTATAGGTGACGTAAAGCTGACCTTACATGGATTGTGGCTATAATTAATGAAAAAATTATTTAAATACATATTTTATTTTATTATATTTAAAAAAATCTATCATTTAATAAAATATAAAAAAATTTGTTCTCTCCTATTCTTAGATACATCATTTTTCGAAATCAATACATGAAATATGAAAATGTTAAGTGATGTTTTCGAAATCGAAACGTAATGTGTCGTGAATGTTTTGAGAATACAGTTCACCATTAAGTTCAAGGAATACGTAAATATAAATTCAGAGTACTTACGACCGACTAGACAATTAATCATAAGCACCTAATTATGACTTTACAAAGACAAAACAATTACTATATTATCCATATATCAAATGCCTCTTGTTAATATAGACTTCACTGATCACCACTCGACTAACTCTAACCTCCAACATAACTCACAATTACCAAAGATGAAATGATCTACACTCCCTTAATATTATAGGAGTAAGTATATCTATAATATGAGAGCATAAGACACTTACCACAAATAATCACTAAGGACATTGCAACACACTAACACCTCGACAAGGTCCCTTGTTACGTATGAGAATAGTTCTTTTTTGAAAATGGCTTTTTGCTTTAATATTTTTTATTCCCAAAATTAAGTTCGATTTTGTCAACATGTTCTTTTTAAAAGAGAGAAGAACCTAGGAACAACATCATCTATCGAGAACTTTTATTTTTTGTATGCCCAACGTCTATCAATCATGATAGTTATATTGACGTATCCGATTCATTGCAGACCAAACCCCTTTGATCCATAGTTTGTTCATTCATTAAAATCAAGAGTACAATAACATATAACTTTAAAATTAAAGACGAAAATGTTTACTGTCCGAGCAATCTTCCTATTTCCTTATTAATTGTTTGATAAGGACTAAAAGGATAAATGCCATTCTCAATGCAGCCAATTATTTGTAGACTTTCTTTTAATTGGTTACTTTTTGGGACCTTTAACACTATACCTTTGGCACTTCACCACATGTACCTCTCATCTTTTGGTCAAACTTCTACTTAATACAATTCAATTATGAATTTTTCATTTAATACGTGAAAAAGACAACTAAGGAAACGTGTCATATTTCTAATCTTCGAAATCTTTGATTATTGAAATAATTAGAAAAATTTAAATTTTATAATTTCAAATTTTTATGTATTTTTTTAATTATTTATTGCGATTTTAATAAATTTTTACGCATAAATGTATTCACATGTTGTTTATCATGATTAATAAAAACAAACAAAACCATCGATCGTGGCCTCTTTGTAATATTAATCCATTTATTGCTTATATTTCTATTTTTAGAAGATTATCTTAAAGTTAGGATATAAAATATGAATAATCACTTTTGAGATATATATACAATAACATGACCTACTTTTAATATTGATTAATTATTGAGTTGTTTAAATAATAATGCATAAATAAGGAAAGTCTTTGATATGATTGTGACTTTGGTTTCATGATTTTCTATCCATAGAGATAATTATTATACTATAGAAATTTTATTTCTATAATATTATCAACATACAAATCATATATTATAGCACCTTTTAATTTTTGGCAGTGTTAAAGAAATAAATAAAAAGAGAAATATAAAATTGATGGTTATGGGAAGTCTTGGATACATTAGGTGAGATAAGCATCATCCATGTATATCAATGCACTTATCTATTTTATTATATTTTATTTTGAATAATTTATTTTATTTGTCCTTTATTTTATCTTGTTTCATGTGTTACTATCTAACACTAATAATTGGACATCATTTTTTAAATATAGAAAGGACAAGCTATAATTGATCATATTATAATCAAAGAATGCTTTTTTTGTTCTTCCAAATTTTTGAGTGATATTTCTTTACAATAGTAAATTACATAAATTCATTAACATCTAAAATATTTAGAATATCAAAGTTTAACATGCTACAATAACTTTCTCTCTCTTCTTCAGAAATCGTACTAGAGTTCGAATTTAATGAAGTTGGAGTAGATAAAGTTGGCGAAACGGAATTGAAGGTAAAGTTTTGTGAGTTGAAATTTAAAGTATTCGATAATGATTGTTCCACATTAGGTTGTTGCATGGCTAGAGTGTCACTATAAAATGGAACAGATGGAGTATTTAAATTGGAACAAGTCGAAATATTGTGAATAGGGTTTTGAATTAGGCTAGCTTGGCCAAATGGGGTCAATTGGTTTTGGACATTGGAATTGCATAGTTGATTTTCTTGAAAATTACTTCGCAATAAGAAATTTTGGTTTTGGTGGTGAGAAGATAAAATGGAATTGGCTAATCTCAAAATCTCAGGATTAATTAGGGATTGTACACCTAATAGCCTTGAAATATTATTGTTCAATTGAGTTGAATTGTAGAGTGAAGGGTTGAAAATTGAGTTTAAATCAAGAAGATCAAGGCGAGGGCTATGAGTTATTGGATCAATTCCCATTCTCAAAAGCTTTTTTCGAATATTAGTATTCCAATAATTCTTGATTTCGTTATCAGTCCTTCCGGGCAGACGAGCAGCAATAGCAGACCACCTATATACGGTAAAAAACGATACATAACAAGTTAGAATCAAACTATAGAATATATAAATTAAATTCATTTAAAAAATAAGTTGGATATCTAATTCCTTATAAGTTCAAAGTCATGGAGCAAATAAAGTAAAAAAAAATTGACAATAAAATATGAATACAAATATGAATTAATAAATAAAAATAGATTTTAGTTGAAAAAAAAGAACTTACTTGTTTCCAAGAATACTATGCAAGTGGATGATTGTCTCTTCTTCTTCGAAAGAGAATTTTCCTCTTTTAATATCTGGCCTTAGATAATTAGTCCAACGTAGCCTACAACTCTTTCCACACCTTTGAAGCCCTACAAATTAAAAACATATTTATAAATATTACAAATCTTAAAATACGTCATAATATTTATGTGATTATAAGACTTTTGATACTTTTTAGTTCCGTGACAGTATGTAAAAACTTATCATAAAAAATAAAATTGAAAGTTTAGCTAATTTTTTGTTGAAGTTAAGATGATCAGTACGAGAGCGTGAAAAAGAAAGGGCAAGTCAATAAGTATCTATCTTATTGAGTTACCAAAAAAGTCAGACGATCTTAGTAACTTTAAATTAAATCCTTTTTAAATTTAGAAAGAGATCATTAAAAAAACGGACATTAAAAAGAAAAGAAGTTTACATAAAAAAATACCAGCATTCTTAGGAAGAATCCTCCAATTTCCAGAGCCATTTTTTTGTATGTAATCAATAAGCTTTTGATCTTCTTCTGTTGTCCATGGCCCTTTTTTAAGTCCATTTTTATCACAACAAGGTGTTCTTCCCATTGTGATAATTAAGTAAATATAAGTTGTTTTTTTTTTTAGTAAAAACAATACTCAATAGTTAGACATATATATATAATATAGAGAGAGAGAAATTCAAAAGAAGAAAATAGTATTTAGTCTTGTTGAAACAATAATGTGGATTATATTGTGTGCTATATATATAGGGATGGAGAAAAACAATTTTCAAAAATTACGAAGTCAAAGGAAACAGGTACCGTCCTTTTTTTAATGGGATCATTATGGTTACGTGTCCCTTCTCATTTAAGAAATTATATATATATNAGGGCTATTCAAAACCGAATCGAAATCGATAAGCCGAATCGATAAAAAAGTTACTGATTTATAGTATTGGATTATTGATTTAGTTGTTTTGATAACGGTTTTAATTTTTTTTTGTTATCGATTATTGGTTCTTAACGGTTTAAAGTTTTTTCTTAATGGGTTAAATGATAACCCGATAGTAAATTAATTAATTATATTTATACCATTTTGTATATAAAGTCCTCGACTTGGAGTTTAATTTCCTACTTTTATTTTTGGTTGTCTCAAACACTTGATTATTCTACAATGGTTTATTTGGTTAGTCACCTTGTTTCTAAGTGATTTTCAATGTTTTTTCTTTTGTGTCAAATCTTAACGGTTAAACCGATAACCGAACCGATAATGATAAAAAACCGATAAACCAATATCATAATGGTTCTATAACGGTTTAGCATCTCTACAAACCGATAACCACTAAGCCAATTCCATAAACTTTAAAATCGAACTGAACTGGCCGATACACAATTCTAATTGACACGATGAAGAATAAATGAGAATATTACAATTTTTTCTGAAGGTGGTGTAGACAAAAATTGTATATGATAAAGTTTATTAAGTTTAACACCAAATTTAAGAAATAAAAACTTTTCAAATGTGTGAAACTATTGACATAATTAACATGTTGAGCATTTATAATTTCTACTTTTATTGAGTAGGGGTGCAACCCCTATTGGATTTGGGTGAGTGGGGAAGGATTTAAAAATGATAAATTCAATTAATGTTTGTGTCTTCTATGATAAAGTCAACACAATAATTAAGAAGTACATAGAAATAAACCAAAAAACTAATGTAATTACATATTTATATAATTAGCTCCTATTTATCCCTCATTCATTTTCCCCTCTTCTTTTGAATTTCTCTGTCTAATATATATTTAATTATTAATTTTTCATTAGTATTCATAGTATATATTTATAGTAAAATCTCAATTAAATTTTAGTAATGTATGGTAGTACACCATTGTCCAATAGTTGCACTAAAGCTTGAGGACGCCACGTATCCTATACCCCACCCCACCCTTAATGCTTCCTTGAGATTTACCTTAGCTTAGGCTAAGGTTTCTCAAAATTAATTTATAAAAATATAATTTGATTCACTTTTTCGAATTTAGATGAATTATTAATTTATTTATTTATTAATTCAGTCTATTTAGTTCACGCAATTAGTTTACTTAAAAATTTAATTGATATGTAGTTTTGATTCTTTATCCATAAGAAAGTTCAAATATATTTTTTGAATATATATACATATATATATATATATATATATATATATGTATTCATGTCAGATAAGGCCTAAATAATTACAAAATAATGACCAAAAGTCTCATCATCTTTTCCACCTTTATCTGTTTGAAAGATCGTATTGTATTTTAGGTCAAACATTATTTTATGTAGATTCGAGAAAATATTTCCCATGCATGCTGTTCTTTTCCAGTCGACCCTCCCTCCCCTCCCTAT
>NC_028646.1:393566-394604 GCF_001406875.1 Solanum pennellii
TATATATATATATATATAAAAATTACGATTTATCTGTAGTGGGGCTCGTTTGAACTTGAAAAAATGAGTCGGTTTGCCTTTGTGATCAACTGATTCCATTGCTAAAGTCTTAACGTACATTCATGAAAAATTTAGGCAAAAAATTTTGGAATTCCAGATCACCAAAAATTCATGGACTATATATAGCACATGAAAATCATCAAAAATGGTGTTTACCTGTTGTGGGGCTCGTTTGAACTTGAAAATGGACCGATTTACCCATCGAGATAAACTGATTCCATTGCTAAAGTCTTAACAAACATCCATGAAAAATTTCGATAGAAAAAGTATGGAATGCCAGATCACCTTCACCAAAAATTCATGAATTATAACACACAAAAATTGACAAAATTGGGGGTTTTACTTGTTTGAACTTGAAAATCGGTCGGTTTGCCTGTCGGGATCAACTGGCTCCATTGCGAAGATCTTAACGGACGTCCATGGAAAATTTTGGCCAAAAAAAATCCAAAATTCTGGATCACCAAAAATTCATAGACTATAGCACAGGAAAATCAAAAACTGGGGGTTTACCTGTTGTGGAGTTCATTTGAACTTAAAAATGGGTGGATTTGCCCTTTCAGACCAGTTGACTCTATTACTAAGGTCTTAACGGATGTCAATGAAAAATTTTGGCAAAAAATAAAATTTGGAATTTCGGATCGCCAAAAATTCATGGACTATAGCACACGAAAATCAACAAAAATGGAGATTTACCTGCTGTGGGGTTCTTTTGAACTTTAAAATGGGCTGATTTGTCCATTGGGACCAACTGATTCCATTGCTAAGGTTTTAATGGACGTCCAGGAAAAATTTCTGCAGAAAAAAATCTAAAATTCCGGATCATCAAAAATTCATGGACTATAGCACACAAAAATCGATAAAATGGGGGTTTACCTATTGTAGGACTCGTTTGAACTTAAAAATGGGTCGATTTGACTCTTGACGGACGTCCACAAAAAAATTTGGCATTTTTGACGTCGGAATCCGGATCACCCAAAA
>NC_028646.1:404604-535650 GCF_001406875.1 Solanum pennellii
CACGAAAATCGTCGAAATGAGGGGTATGCTCGCTTCGGGGCTGGTTTGACCGTCCAAATGGGTGGGACAGCCGTGATGGCCAACAGTATGCATAGACAAGGTCTTGACGGACATCCACGAAAAAATTTTGCATTTTCGACGTCGGAATCCGGATCACCCAAAAAATGGTGTGCTATAGCACACGAAAATCGTCGAAATGAGGGGGTATGCTCGCTTCGGGGCTCGTTTGACCTTCCAAATGGGTCGGACAAGCCGTGATGGCCAACCGTATGCATAGACAAGGTCTTGACGGACGTCCACGAAAAAATTTGGCATTTTTGACGTCGGAATCCGGATCACCCTAAAAATGGTATGCTATAGCACACGAAAATCGTCGAAATGAGGGGGTATGCTCGCTTCGGGGCTCGTTTGACCTTCCAAATGGGTCGGACAAGCCGTGATGGCCAACCGTATGCATAGACAAGGTCTTGACGGACGTCCACGAAAAAATTTGGCATTTTTGACGTCGGAATCCGGATCACCCTAAAAATGGTATGCTATAGCACACGAAAATCGTCGAAATGAGGGGGTATGCTCGCTTCGGGGCTCGTTTGACCTTCCAAATGGGTCGGACAAGCCGTGATGGCCAACCGTATGCATAGACAAGGTCTTGACGGACGTCCACGAAAAAATTTGGCATTTTTGACGTCGGAATCCGGATCACCCTAAAAATGGTATGCTATAGCACACGAAAATCGTCGAAATGAGGGGGTATGCTCGCTTCGGGGCTCGTTTGACCTTCCAAATGGGTCGGACAAGCCGTGATGGCCAACCGTATGCATAGACAAGGTCTTGACGGACGTCCACGAAAAAATTTGGCATTTTTGACGTCGGAATCCGGATCACCCTAAAAATGGTATGCTATAGCACACGAAAATCGTCGAAATGAGGGGGTATGCTCGCTTCGGGGCTCGTTTGACCTTCCAAATGGGTCGGACAAGCCGTGATGGCCAACCGTATGCATAGACAAGGTCTTGACGGACGTCCACGAAAAAATTTGGCATTTTTGACGTCGGAATCCGGATCACCCTAAAAATGGTATGCTATAGCACACGAAAATCGTCGAAATGAGGGGGTATGCTCGCTTCGGGGCTCGTTTGACCTTCCAAATGGGTCGGACAAGCCGTGATGGCCAACCGTATGCATAGACAAGGTCTTGACGGACGTCCACGAAAAAATTTGGCATTTTTGACGTCGGAATCCGGATCACCCTAAAAATGGTATGCTATAGCACACGAAAATCGTCGAAATGAGGGGGTATGCTCGCTTCGGGGCTCGTTTGACCTTCCAAATGGGTCGGACAAGCCGTGATGGCCAACCGTATGCATAGACAAGGTCTTGACGGACGTCCACGAAAAAATTTGGCATTTTTGACGTCGGAATCCGGATCACCCTAAAAATGGTATGCTATAGCACACGAAAATCGTCGAAATGAGGGGGTATGCTCGCTTCGGGGCTCGTTTGACCTTCCAAATGGGTCGGACAAGCCGTGATGGCCAACCGTATGCATAGACAAGGTCTTGACGGACGTCCACGAAAAAATTTGGCATTTTTGACGTCGGAATCCGGATCACCCTAAAAATGGTATGCTATAGCACACGAAAATCGTCGAAATGAGGGGGTATGCTCGCTTCGGGGCTCGTTTGACCTTCCAAATGGGTCGGACAAGCCGTGATGGCCAACCGTATGCATAGACAAGGTCTTGACGGACGTCCACGAAAAAATTTGGCATTTTTGACGTCGGAATCCGGATCACCCTAAAAATGGTATGCTATAGCACACGAAAATCGTCGAAATGAGGGGGTATGCTCGCTTCGGGGCTCGTTTGACCTTCCAAATGGGTCGGACAAGCCGTGATGGCCAACCGTATGCATAGACAAGGTCTTGACGGACGTCCACGAAAAAATTTGGCATTTTTGACGTCGGAATCCGGATCACCCTAAAAATGGTATGCTATAGCACACGAAAATCGTCGAAATGAGGGGGTATGCTCGCTTCGGGGCTCGTTTGACCTTCCAAATGGGTCGGACAAGCCGTGATGGCCAACCGTATGCATAGACAAGGTCTTGACGGACGTCCACGAAAAAATTTGGCATTTTTGACGTCGGAATCCGGATCACCCTAAAAATGGTATGCTATAGCACACGAAAATCGTCGAAATGAGGGGGTATGCTCGCTTCGGGGCTCGTTTGACCTTCCAAATGGGTCGGACAAGCCGTGATGGCCAACCGTATGCATAGACAAGGTCTTGACGGACGTCCACGAAAAAATTTGGCATTTTTGACGTCGGAATCCGGATCACCCTAAAAATGGTATGCTATAGCACACGAAAATCGTCGAAATGAGGGGGTATGCTCGCTTCGGGGCTCGTTTGACCTTCCAAATGGGTCGGACAAGCCGTGATGGCCAACCGTATGCATAGACAAGGTCTTGACGGACGTCCACGAAAAAATTTGGCATTTTTGACGTCGGAATCCGGATCACCCTAAAAATGGTATGCTATAGCACACGAAAATCGTCGAAATGAGGGGGTATGCTCGCTTCGGGGCTCGTTTGACCTTCCAAATGGGTCGGACAAGCCGTGATGGCCAACCGTATGCATAGACAAGGTCTTGACGGACGTCCACGAAAAAATTTGGCATTTTTGACGTCGGAATCCGGATCACCCTAAAAATGGTATGCTATAGCACACGAAAATCGTCGAAATGAGGGGGTATGCTCGCTTCGGGGCTCGTTTGACCTTCCAAATGGGTCGGACAAGCCGTGATGGCCAACCGTATGCATAGACAAGGTCTTGACGGACGTCCACGAAAAAATTTGGCATTTTTGACGTCGGAATCCGGATCACCCTAAAAATGGTATGCTATAGCACACGAAAATCGTCGAAATGAGGGGGTATGCTCGCTTCGGGGCTCGTTTGACCTTCCAAATGGGTCGGACAAGCCGTGATGGCCAACCGTATGCATAGACAAGGTCTTGACGGACGTCCACGAAAAAATTTGGCATTTTTGACGTCGGAATCCGGATCACCCTAAAAATGGTATGCTATAGCACACGAAAATCGTCGAAATGAGGGGGTATGCTCGCTTCGGGGCTCGTTTGACCTTCCAAATGGGTCGGACAAGCCGTGATGGCCAACCGTATGCATAGACAAGGTCTTGACGGACGTCCACGAAAAAATTTGGCATTTTTGACGTCGGAATCCGGATCACCCTAAAAATGGTATGCTATAGCACACGAAAATCGTCGAAATGAGGGGTATGCTCGCTTCGGGGCTCTCGGGGCAAAGTGTTCCATCGCCAAGGTCTTACTGCAGTTCATGAAAAATTTCGGCTAAAAAAATCTAATATTCCGGATTAAATAAAATTCGTGGACTATATAGCACATGAAAAATTGACAAAAATGGGGGTTTATCTGCCGTGGGGCTCGTTTGAACTTGAAAATGGATTGATTTTCCTGTCGGGACCAACTAGCGCAATTGCTAAGGTCTTAAATGACGTCCATGGAAAATTTCATCAAAAAAAATCTGAAATTCATGATCACCAAAAATTCATGGACTATAGCACACAAAAATCGGTAAAAATGAGGGTTTACCCGCTGTGGAACTCGTTTGAACTTGAAAATAGACTGATTTGGTTGTCGGGACCAACTAGTTTCATTTCTAAGGTCTTAGCGGACGTCCATAAAAGATTTTGGCAAACAAAAACCAAAAATTCCATATCACCAAAAAATCATTGATTATAGCACACGAAAATCGATAAATGTGGGGGCTTACCTGCTGTGGGATTTGTTTGAACTTGAAAATGGATTGATTTGACCGTCGGGACCAACTATCTTCATTTCTAAGGTCTTAACGGACGTCTATGAAAAATTTTGGTAAAAATAAATCCGAAATTTTGGATGACCAAAAATTCATGGATTATAGCACACGAAAATCGACAAAAATGAGGGTTTACCTATTGTGGGGCTTGTTTGAACTTGAAAATGGATCGATTTGTCCGTCGGGACGAACTGGCGCCATTGCTAAGGTCTTAACGAACGTCCATGAAAAAATTTGGCGAAAAAAATCCAGAATTTTTGATCACCAAAATTTCATGGACTATAGCACACAAAAATCTATAAAAATGGAGGTTTATCTATTGTGGATCTCATTTGAACTTGAAAATAGATCGATTTGTTCATCGCAACCAACTGGCTCCATTGCTAAGGTGTTATCGGACGTCCGTTAAAACTTTTGGTAAAGAAAATCCAGAATTTCAGATCATCAAAAATTCATGGACTATAACACACGAAATCGATAAAAATGGGGGTTTACCTGTTGGAGGCTTGTTTGAACTTGAAAATGAGATGGTTTGCCCGTCGAGACCAACTGGCTCCATTGCTAAGGTTTTAACGGATGTCCATGAAAAATTTCGGTAAATTTTTTTTAGAATTTCGAATCACCAAAAAATTCATTGACTATAGCACACTAAAAATCAACAAAAATGGGAGTTTACCTTTTGTGGAGCTCGTTTGAAGTTGTAAATGGGTCGGTTTGCTCGTAAGGACCAACTGGTTCCATTGCTAAGGTCTTAATAGACGTCCATGAAAAATTTTGGTAAAATAAATTTGGAATTCTAAATCACCAAAAAAACCATACATGGGCTATAACACATGAAAATCGACACACATGGGGGTTTGTCTACCGTGGGGCTCGTTTGAACTTAAAAATGGGTTGATTTGCCCCACGAGACCAATTGACTTCATCAATAAGGTCTTAACGGACATTCATGAAAAATTTCAAGAAAAAGAAATTCAGAATTCTGGATCACCAAATATTCATGGACCATAGCACATGAAAATCGATAAAAATGGGGTTTACCTGTTCTGGGTCTCATTTGAACTTTAAAATGGGCCAATTTTTATGTTGGGACCAACTGACTCCGTTGCTAAGGTCTTAACGGACGTCCATGAAAAATTTTGACAAATTTTCTTTTTGAATGTCGGATCACTAAAAATTCATGGACTATAGTACATGAATATTACCAAAAATGTGGGTTTACCTGTTGTGGGGCTCGTTTGAACTTGAAAATAGATTGATTTTCCCCTTGGAACTAACTGGATCCATTGCTAGGTTTTAACAAACGTCCATGAAAAGTTTAGACAAAAAAAATTTGGAATTTTGGTTCAGAAATTCATGAACTATAGCACACGGAAATCGGCAAAAATGGGGGTTTACCTGCTGTGAGGTTCGTCTCAACTTGAAAATGGGCTGGTTTGCCCGTCGGGACCAATTGACTCTATTTTTAAGGTCTTAACAAACGTCCATGAAAAATTTTGGCAAAAAAACAAAATTCAAAATTGTAGATCACCAAAAAAATTCATGGACTATAGCACATGAAAGTCGATAAAAATGGGGTTTACCTGTTGTGGGGATAGTTTGAAGTTTAAGATTGGCCGATTTGCCCGTTGGGACAAACTGACTCCATTGTTAAGGTTTTAACGGACGTCCCTGGAAAATTTCAATAATTTTTTTTTTAGAAATTCCGAATCACCAATAATTTATGGACTATAGCACACGAAAATCGATAAAAATGAAAATTTACTTGCTATGAGACTCGTTTGAACTTAAAAATGAATCGATTTGCCCATATATATATATATTCACTTGAGATAAGATTATGGGGTAAGAAATTTACTCGTGAAATTAAAATGCTAAAAAAAATTGTCCTATCAAATTCGAGGGATTTTACGTTTTTGTCTCTCTACTTTTTCAATTTTCTGGATTGTTTTTTGTTAAAAAATAATAATGTTGGTGGGAATATGGTCTAAAAATACTAGATGTGGCATGTTTACCAATTTCCTTGTTAAATTCCTGACTTCGATATTGGTTGTAATATACATAATTTATCTTATTTTTAAGTTATCGATTTCACTTTCTATGAACAATTAGGTGGATGCGCAGATCTATAGTATGTAGCAGATGCATTCATGTGGACCTAGCAAGTAACCTTTTTAAGATTATGTAATGTATATGCTTGTTTTAAGAAATTCACTAAATATCTATTAATATTTGATTTTGAATTAATCAATAACTATTATTGTATATTAATTTGAGTTTGTTATAGAAAAACGAGTTTGAATTTTGTCCCTTAAGCAAATTCATACTTGTTCCCTTAGAAGGATTTTGTCATCACTAATTAGTTTGAAAGAACTCTTTGGACACATAAAATAATTGAATAATAAGTCTACGTGCCTTAATATAGAATTAGTCAACAAATATATGCTGACAAATTTAACATATAACCTTATGATATATTACTATTCACATTGAAAAATGGCACAATCTTAGGAAAATATCTCAATGTTTGGTGTCATGAAAGCAATTTATAAAGTAAAAATATAAAGTTTAGAATGCTGATTATGCTATTAGTTTGATTAAAACCATATATTAAATTTTAACGAATGCATAATATAATCTCATATAGTCAAATGGATAACTACTAAGTCCAGATTGTACCTTAGGTGTATCTTAGATAAAAATTAAAAAATATTGATGATACTTGCAATAATTTTAATCAATGCTTACATCTTCATACTTAAATTGGTAACAACTTGTCCAAATCTTAGTGTTTGCTTGTGCATGAGTCCTAAAATTATTAATTTACGTTTAAGTGAGTGGATATTTATAGGGTCAAACATACAACTTCGCTAGAATTTAATAACTTTAATTCAGACTTCAATCGTATATGTGTTGAGAAAATCACTAAAAATATATTTTAAAAAAAAACTTAAAATCCGAGCCAAGTTACTAGTACTTGATATATATTATCATTACCCTAAAATTTAGAATCCGTAAAGTTCAAATTCTGAATTCACCTCTGTTTAAATGGTTTTATCATCAAATAATAGTGTGTGTTGTGCATATCTTATTTAGAGTTGTTCGATTTCTCCAACAAACCTTCGAATATATTCTACGTAAATGGGATTTTTTCTTTTAGTAGAAATTGATTTTGAAAATAGCTATATTTAGATATGAGATCCAAAGTATTAGTGGATAACAATTTCTTAATACTATTTTAAGAAATTCAGTCTAATTGTTGAAGTATTATATGGGACTGGTGTACCAATAGCATTGACACTAATATTTTAGAGGAATGTCATGCATGGAGGTGGCAAAATTAGTTCATTATATCGTAATATATATCAATTCATTTAAGTTTAGACTGATTATTAATATGATCATTTATTAGATTAGCCTTTTATAATTCAGTCTATTAAAATGAAATCTGAATTGATTCGAGAGAAATCTTATTAGAATATTTATAAAAAGAAATTTTTTAAATCTAATATATCATATATAACTATAATAAAAAAGAGAAAATAATATCTTCATTATGTACTAAAAAATTATTGTACATGTTAGTTTATGACACAGAGTTTAGCCCAACTAACTTTTGGGTGAATTAATAACTCAATCATTATTAATTATTAATTAGTTTAATTTATTTTAACCGAATTAAATTCGACTTAATCGATCAACTCATGTAATACCTCTATTCATGCATATACATGTATGATAACCATGCAATTCATGCATAGTTTAAAACGATATTCATATCAATTTAATATATACAAGTACTGATAATATAAATAATATTTTATAGTAATAAAATAAAATACATAAGTGTATATTGAAATCTGATTAATTCAAATTCGTAATGTTTAGGACCTCCAAAAGAAATTTTTTTGTATAAAAAAACAATTCATATTCGAAGCTCGGATTCAAAATGTATGATTAATACGAATAGTTACAAATTATTATTACTCCTAAATTAATGTTGTAAGACTTGTTTATACGTGCAACTCTAGGCATATTTCAAGGGTTTTAAATTTATTTGACCCTTTTTTTTAGCATTATATATAAATGGATTTGAATCTTAAATGGTGTCAAATAATTCGAGAACTTTCCAATATAATATGGTTGACTTTTCTAGAATGATCCAGTATTTTCTCGAGATTATGAAAATATAAAATATAACTAACTAATTAATATATATATATATATAAAAAAAAACTCATTCAAGAAGATTTTTAACATATCTCCAATAATTGATGACATGTCAATATAATAATTTGACAAATAAATTTCAAGAACATTGCCATAGAAAATATGCAATTAGAGATGAAGTTTTTAAATTTTAGAATTATGAGTTTTGAATTTAATTGTTAAATTTGTTATCGTTATAATCATTTAGTTGCAATACAATATTTATAGGTAATTCATGATTTTTTTGATATAAAATTTTAAACAAAAATTTAATAAATTCATCCAAATCCATAATTAATTTATCTGTTATAACTGATGGAACATCTCCAGAAACTGGCCTGTACTTAGATTTCCCCTATTTCTCTCATAATATTATAAGTTAATAACATAGTTACAATTAAGTAATTGAATATGCTGAAGGAACCCATTTGTTATTCCCTATAAATTGGTTGATATTAAAGACTATAAGAATTTAAGTTATATAAGTTGTTAAGGAAATTATACTATTACTTATGTAAGAGATATTTATAAATAAGTTTTTTTTTTAAAGAAATATGAATTTATATATTTGAAATATTACTTAATCGAGGGCTATGCGGATCCTCAGACATATATGAAATGGAATAAAGATGGACCAAGCTATTTATAAATGTAACCACAATTAACATCACTACAGTCGGGCTATCGAACACGGGGTCAGAAGTGAATTATGAGTCGGACCAATCTGCGAATCGAGCGAGCTCCCCTTGCATGCAATGATGTGGTGGTAAACCTCTCATTCTAATTCAGTGCTCTCCGAACCGTGCGGGAAGGTTTCCCATCACACGGCTCACCAACTTGATCTTCGCAGCTCCCTTTGAAGATAGGGCATTTACATAAACTCCAAAACCGTACCCAGGAAGCTTACATCAGGAAACTCCCAAGCTTGCCGAGGAAGGAATAATTTTATATTATATTATTATACGGCGAAATAATATCGACTGAAGGTAAGTAAATTCTTTAGTTTTAAGAAAAAAATTAACTCAGAAGGTAAGAAGAATTACAATATAATGCGTTCATGTAAGACTTTTGTCACACCTATTTCTTGGTCTCTAGGCTTGAAGGTGCTCGACAGGACATGAGTTTTAGTCTCATAAGCGTTTTTTCATAAAAACATCTACCTACATTGTGAATTCTTGCATACCTTACTTCAAAATCAAAAGATCCCTAAAGTGTTTTATCATGTAATTAAATTCTTAAAATTCACGTTTTTTCTTCAAAATTGATTAGTCTTTAATTTTTGTCTTTTAAATGAACTACTATTATTTTTTATTTTTTATCCATTGAACTTATGTTTAATGAAGCCTAAGTTCTTCAAAAATGAAATTATGTCTAAATATAATATGTGAGACATTATAATATGTAAATATAAACTTTAGCCTCGTAAAAAAGTTTATTTTATTTATTATAAGTGGCAAAAATTAAGTTTTGGACTTAGTATATCTTTACAAACTTAACCACACACTATTGGGCCTGAATGTGTGTTAGCTAGCCCAATTCCCAAGAAGTTTTTTCTACTATCCCTACCCCCAATAATCCAATTGATAAGTGTGCCAAAAACTTGTGGAGAAAATTGCCATACTTAAATTTTGTTACCATCAAATATTTATGTTTCATTTAGACTACAAATTTTTAAAATCATATTTTCTTGAATTTTGAATCAAATCAAATTAAAGTAATTCATATAAATTAATGTAAAGGGATAAATTTTAAAAATCATATTTTCTTAAATTTCGAATCAAATCAAATCAAAGTAACTCGTATAAATTAATACAAAAGAGTAAATAATTGGTCCAAACTTGGCTAATTGGTAGCCCAATTAATATACAACCATCCAAAATATGTCATGCATTTTAAACCACACAAAGAAATCCATAGAGATAAAATACCAATCCACCCCATGTAAAATTGATTGAAGAAAAATAAAACATAACAAGCATTTTATTCCCCATTTTGTTCAAACAATGAATATGCTCAAAACTTGTGGAGAAAATTACCATCAATTAGTACCATCATTTATAAGTTCCAAATATCAAAATGCAAATGCTAATTATGTTGTAGAACCACTAAAATTTGCTTATAGAAAAAAGCAAATGCAAAGCTTAGTATTGAAAGCAAGTAATGGTGAAAGGCGTACTTTTTTGACACTAGAAGAAGCTGGCCTTGTTGAAGTGTCCGGCCTCAGCACTCATGAACGTTTTCTATGTCGATTGACGGTACGTCACAGATTTAAGTTATATATATCGATAGTACAATTTAATTTTTTGAAAAACATGTTATGACACGTGATTTAATCCACAACGCAATTAGGATATCCATTAACCAGAGTTCAATTAAAGTAAACACACAAAAAATCAAAGAAAGTTGTCATTATTTACTATATTTATATGAAAATAGTTTTAACCATATCCCCTCGACCCAACTTAGCTCACTCACAAGCCCCCCACTAGGCTTTGGAGCAGTCATATAATTGTTTTTGTGTGACATTTATGTGGAAGGTGTAACACTTTAATTTGGAGGGGGCGGGCAAACAAGAAGTTGAAAAGAGAGTAATTTTTTTTGATTTTCCTCTCAATATTTGATATGTTGGCTAATATAAATTTGGAAGAAAGTTGAAACGCGAGTAATTTTTTTTTATTTTCCTCTCAATATTTGATATCTTGGCTAATATAAATTTGTGTTGCGTAAGACCAATTTAAAAGGAAAGTGTTCTCTACTAAAAAAGAATTATTTTCACCACTCGAATCTAATGAAATCTTATCCGTGTCACCAGGTGAGAATAGTTGAAGCAAATTATTAATATTAAAAAGAAAATTTGTGAACCAATGGAAGAAAAAAAACATATGATGAGATATGTATTTGTTGAAATTACTATAATTAAGTAGAGTGTCATACACCTTTTTTTTTTTTTTTTGCAGATTTCATCACTCAATTTATTAAGAGTGATAGGAGAACAAGAAGGTTGTTCAATTGAAGAGTTAAATGCTGGGAAAATATGTGATTGGTTCTTGAAAGATAAGCTTAAAAGAGAACAAAATTTGGATTCTGCTGTACTTCAATGGGATGAATCTGATTTCCAACTATAATTCTCCCTCTATTGAAAGTAAAAATATAAAAATGAACAAAACACTAATTCTTTTTCCTTAATAATATTCCTTGCTTTCTTTTTATGTGTTAACGCTTATTTGTTTTTAATATCTGAATCTTATATGCTATGTTTGACTTAAGTTATGGACATTTTGTTGTTCTCTTTAAACTCCAATTTTTCAATTGAAAACGAGCATTAAATATACGAGATACAAATAAAGAATTGATTTTGAAAATATTCGAAATTTGATTTGATAATTTATTAATTAAAGAGAAAAATAATAGGTTAAATGATTGATAGTTGAAAGAGATGAGGACCAATGCAATTGCTTTGGAAATGATAAATTAAACAAGCGTGAGTGTGTGCAAGAGTAATAAAAACGTGTATTATGTATAAAATCTGAATAATATTAAAACTCTTTCACTGATCTAATTTAGTCAGATATATTCAAATGAATTACGATAATTTATTTTAAAAAAGAAACAAATCCACTTAATTAATTTTAAATTGAAATCATTGAGACCCTTAAGCTTAGATACACAAGTCTTTATCTCCTTGGTGCATGAAATTTTTTGAGTGCTCCAACGCATTAAATTTATGAGCTAATATATATAAAAAAATTTAAAAAACCGTGTAATTTTTAAAAGTTAACTCGTAAATATATTTTTAAAATGGTGAAATTATGCACAAAGCTTTTTTTATTTTTCATGTGTATTAGTCAAGCCTTGAAGCACTCAAAAAAATAATCTAAAAAAATTTTATGAAAATTTTCGTAATGAGTTGGGAAAACATTATCTATAATTTCACCATTTTAAAATTATATTTACGTATTTACGAGCTAACTTTTAGAAACTGCTCGACTTTCTTTTTTCGTATGTATTAGCCCATGAATCTGAATTCTACGCCTTCGAGCGAGCACGTAAAAATTTTTCTTAAAAACCTTTATGACAGCCTATGTAATAAGTTTGAGAAATATTACCTATAGTCCACCGTTATTTTAAAATCTCTCGATGAAAAATCTCTTAATAAAAAATTAAATTTTGTTATGAATATTAAAAAAGTGAAAATTTAATAGCTTAATGGAGGGGAGGAACTTGAAATTTTTACAAGCTAAGGATGGGAAAAAAGTATGGAACCTTTTTATCCGTGTATTTCTGTCAACTCAAATAATTAGTACAAAATAAAAAATAATATATAATTAAATACTTTTTTAGAAAAGATTTTTAATTCTGTGTTAAAGATATTGCATTCATCTACTCTTCTTCAATGATTTGTTTATTTGATTTTTAAGGATTAACCATCCTATTAAAAGTTATATATCACTCTTTTATCACATTGTAAAGAAAAGTCAAGACGGAAACAATCAACAATCATAATTACGTTTCAATTCTAAGTAAGTTAAAGCTGACTATATGAGTCCGCTATGACTAATGATTACGTTTCAATTCTAAGTAAGTTAAAGCTGACTATATGAGTCCGCATTGACTATTAGTCATAGTTAAAGCTCAATTTATATATCTGTCATATTTTACCAAGTAATCAAATGCATGTGTATTACTGACTTTCTATAGAGTACATGTTAGGTGACCAAGATATGGAAGGACACAGAATCAATCTGGTTCTTCATTAATGTCATGTGTTCATGCATATATATATATATATATAATATTTAAAATAAGTGTCATGTGCTCATATGTATATTTAATGTAAAACACATGAGCACATGGTTAGCAATTTGTTCTTTAATTTTGTCCAACTAATGAAAGGAAGTTGAAGAAAAAAAGATATTGAAAATTTTGTTCTTGTCTTTTTCTTTAACTTATTGCTTCATCCAAATGTTTAATTTTAAAAAATACATTCATCAATCTTCTTTTGGAAAAGGTGATTAGATAGGAGATCGTGAATAACATGAATTAGGATAGTAAATAGTAGTGTTTTCTCAATCTCCGATCGTTTAATCTAATAAGTACATTGCATCAGAACTGAGAAACTTTATGGCTCGGATTTATAAGCCTCAAAAGCCTTTAGTATGGTAGGGTGAGCAACTCTTAAACCAAAATAGCTCATATAGTTTCTTGTCATTTAATTTGTGTTACTATTTGTAGTAGTTATCTGTACAAAATCTCTTGTTATGCTTTAACGATTTCATTACTTTTTTTTCTGGATTGCTTTGGACTATTTTTCTTTGAGCTAGTGGTCTATCGAGAACAAACAAAATCTCCATAGATAATGTTATTTCTTACCAGATCACATTGCATCTCTTCACAATATTGTCCATAATGGTATTCATGCAAGAAAAGTAGATGTAAACAAAATAGAACTAGAAATCCAAGACAATATCCAAATTGCAAACAAGTTTGAGCTAAAGTTGAATACATATTTATTCATTTAACTAAACAAAATGGTAATACAAGAGACTAGACTCCTATATACAACTGAAGTTCTTATGAGATCAGAAACAAAATCCCTAAATAACCTCTACAAGTACAAAACAAATACAAACAGGCCACCCCATCTTCAATGAAAGTGTTGAAGAACAATGTGGCTTGTAAAGACTGTTGTGACATCTACACAAAGCAACTGACATCTGATAAGACCTGTAATTTCTACAACAAAACCTATACAGAATCCAGACTGGGACGGGCTTAAATGGGAGCAACCGAACAATGAGGATCCATATGGCACCGACCCCAACTCGCTTGAGATTGAAGCATAGTTGTTGATGTTGTAGTACCAATAAAGAATCTGATATGAGATCTATAGCTCGGTGTCCATTTGCATAAATAACTCTCTCCGCGGCCAATTTTCTTCACTATCTGATGTAAACAACGCTACGGATATGTCAGCTAGTTTCTTCTGGCTTAAACGAGTCCTCGGAAACTTCGATTGCCTAGGAGCATTAGGCACTTCAACATCATTAGACTCATTCCAATCATCCATATCAGTAGCATTCTTAAAACCAAGTGTCTTTTTTGGTGTACTATATTCAAAATGCCATCTTTTTGCAACCAAAGTCTGTTCATTTACCAAATAAACCATAGAGTTCATCAATACTTACATCCTATCAAACTTTTTTTTTCCAACTATAGTGTAATACCATATTCAATAACAATTAACTAATGCTTACCGCTTCTCTAATTGGTTTTGATACATGAAACAACCTCTTTAGATCCTCATGTTCAACTCCACACACTATCCTTATCTGCATAATGATAAAACAACACATCTTTTTCAGTAAGCCAGTCCACTAAATAGTAAATGAATTGGGAATCCATGAATTTAAGTACAGTAAAGGATATGACGTAGACATTCTATTCTAATGTAAGCATTTGTGATTGTTTCCACGACTCGAACCAATGCTTAAAAGAAAAAAAAAATGATTTTTGTACTAACCAGGATATCTTGAGGCAGAGCTTCAAGAGGGGACTTCACACAAGTGGAAAATGAATTATTTCTGCATATTTTCTTTGTAGGTGTTGTTGAAATGAAATCAAGATCCCTAATATTAGGCAAACAAACTCTTTTCCTCCCAAATGATGTACTTCTCACAAGCCCAAATCCAACATTTTCACATATCTTCTTTCCCATTGCCATTTCTCTTCAACTTTTTCACAGAAAACACAACTGCAAAGATCTGATTTTTACACAAAAACAGAGAACAAAACAAATCAGTATCATCCAAAATCAAACCCTAGAAACTAACCTCAACTAAGCAAATGGAATAAAAACAATAAAATCAGGCAAATTTTCACTTTTCATGTCATCCCCATCACCATTTTAAAAACTTTTTCACTGTCAAGATTAGGTTTTTCCACCAAATTAGACAATTCCAAAAAACCCCAAATGAACAAACCATCAAAAAAACCAAAACCCAACTTCCCAAATGGACTAAACAGCAAAACAATGAAACCCCAACAATTATTTTTCAACAAAGATTCAATCTTTGAAATAAATATTGTCAATTGAGTCAAATGGTAAGCAGAAAAGTATTGGATACATACCTTTATACTAATAATTTGAAGATAAACACTATACCAAGACTGATCCAACAAAGCTATATCCTTTTTGTACAAACAATTGTTTGAAGAAATGAGTCAAATTTGTTTATATGTAATGTTTTTTCTAAAAAAGAAAAGACAGTTTTGTCTAGTGTATTTATTTAATTTTCAACTGGCTAAAAGATAAGTAAGTAATTTTTGATGACAAAATGGATTTTATTTATCTATATGAAAAAAATAGCCGTTGGAGATTTACACGTGGCGAAATAAGAGATGGCTAAAGTGGAAATAACATGGGTGGTTCAGGTGATTGGTCGGTCCAAGTCTACTTGTCGGTTGGCTTTTACCTAAAACGCGTTCTGTACTCTGTTCATAGACATGTTCAACAATTCAATATAATATATATATTTTTAATGATTCTACGCGGATAAAGATGGATGGTTAGTTAATATAATCGGAAGATATTTAGCTTATTCTTATATATATTAATGGTTGTATGTTATGTTAAGAGTTCTTTTTATTATTCTATTTTTATGTTTATATGTGATGTTTTTTGCTCGACGATTATTATTGTAGTACTTTGTTATAATGAGTAGATTGTTTCTTTTTAGTATAATTTGTCTTACTCTCTTTAGCGTTTTGTCCTGATTCCTCCGCATTTATTATTTTTCTTTTTGTAATTTTTTAGTCGAGTGTATATGTTATTAGAAATAACTTTTTTACTTTATATAGTAGGGAGGTAAAGTCTACATATATAAATTTATCCATCTTATAATATTATTATTTTTTATTGAAATTTCTCACGGAATAATATTTAGTAATTATTTTTAAAGATATTTTGAGTAACAATACGAAAAAAATAATAGTATTTTTACGTTACGGAAGATAAGTGGAAAAATTATTTTATAACACTTTTTTCTTATTAATCGTGGATAAAACACAATGTTTTTTAATAGTGGCATTATTCTTTTGGGACTCTACTATGATATTACGTGGATTATATTGCTATTGTATTGGTAGATTTATTTATCTTACACGAAGTTTAAGATGAAATGGATGGTCGAGATTATGAGAGGTAAGCAAGTGTAGTAATGGACGGTCGCGATCTTTTGAATATATTCACATTATTGGTCAATTTTAGATCCTTCCAAGAAAAGTATTACGTATATTCTAAAATGGTGGCTCAAATTTTTAATAAGGTGACGGCTGTTTATTTTTTGTTTTGTTTGGTGACGGCTGTATCAATTTTACACTCGTGGGGTCTAGGAATATGTCACATGGTAAATAATAATATTCGTATTTAGTATTATTTTAATGATTATGAATTTATACTTTGTCGGTGTAACTAGAAATGACAATGAAATACGATGGAATAGCCACAAGGAAAACTCGCATAAACCTACTAAGATTTTAATCCGTTCTGCTCCGCCCTACAATAGTATAATTTATTGTATCCAATGTACCTCACTTCATCTGGCATAAATACGCTTTGCCTCGCCCCGTGAAAAGATGAAGAGATATACAAGAAACTACATAATGGCAATAGTAATACTAATAAATACTATTGCCACTAAAACATATATGCGTCAACACTAAAAGTATGTTTTAGTTGCTAGAAGGTATATTTTTTGCCACTAAAACTTGCATTAGTGACGACTTTAATTGCCGCTAAAACAAGATCCGTAGCCATAAAAAGTATGTATTAGTGGCAATTTTAATCGCCGCTAAAAGGTATATTTTTGTCAAAAGAAACTAGCATTAGCGATGACCATTTTCACCACTTAAACTAATATTATTTGCCACTAAAGTAGGTATTAGTGTAAATTTTAGTCGCCGTTAAAACTCATATAAGTCGCCACTAAAAGTATTTATTAGTGGTAACTTATTGCCGCTAAAACACATATAAGTCGCAGTATGTATTAGTGGCAAGCCGGTCGTTGCTAAAACTCATATTTGTCGCCACTGAAAGCATGAGTAAGTTGCAACTTCAGTCGCCCTAAAACTCAAAAAAGTCGCCACTAAAGTATATATTAGTGGCAACTTTGGTCGCCGCTAAACTCATCTAAGTCGCCACTAAAAGTATTTATTAGTGGCAACTTTTGTCGCCGGTAAAACATATATAAGTCGCCACTAAAAGCATATATTAGTTGCAACTTCAGTAGCCTCTAAAACATATATAAGTCGCCACTAAAAGTATGTATTAGCGGCAACTTCAGTCGCCGCTAAAGCTCATATATGTCGCCACTAAAAGTATGTATTAGTGGCAACGTCAGTCGCCGCTAAAAGATATAAAAGTCGCCACTAAAAGATCGTATTAGTGGCAACTTCAGTCGCTAAAAGATATAAAAGTCGCCGCTAAAAGATCGTATTAGTGGCAACTTCAGTCGCCGCTAAAGCTCATATCTGTCGCCACTAAAAGTGTGTTTTAGCGGCAACTTCAGTCGCCGCTATAAGATACAAAAGTTGCCACTAAAAGATCGTATTAGTGGCAACTTCAGTTGCCGCTAAAAGATATAAAAGTCGTCAAAAAGATAGTATTAGTGGCAACTTCTGTCGCCGCTAAAGCTCATATATGTCGCCACTAAAAGATCGTATTAGTGGTAACTTCAGTCGCCGTTAAAAGATATAAAAGTCGCCACTAAAAGATCGTATTAGTGGCAACTTCAATTGCCGCTAAAGCTCATATATGTCGCCACTAAAAGTATGTATTAGCGGCAACTTCATTCGCCGCTAAAGCTCATATATGTCGCCACTAAAAGTATGTAGTGGCAACGTCAGTCGCCGCTAAAAAATATAAAAGTCGCTACTAAAAGATCGTTTTAGTGGCAACTTCCGTCGCCGCTAAAAGATATAAAAGTCGCCACTAAAAGATCGTATTAGTGGCAACTTCAGTCGCCGCTAAATCTCATATATGTCGCCACTAAAAGTGTATTAGTGGCACTTCAGTCGCCGTTAAAAAATATAAAAGTCGCCACTAGAAGTGTGTTAGTGGCAACTTCAGTCGCCGCTAAAAGATATAAAAGTCGCCACTAGAAGTATGTTAGTGGCAACTTCAGTCGCCGCTAAAGCTCATATATGTGTCACTAAAAGTGTGTTTTAGTGGCAACTACCGTTGCCGCTAAACTCATATATATTGTCACTAAAAGTATGTATTAGTAACTATGGTCGCCGCTGAAACTTATATAAGTAGCCAGTAGTGTGTATTAGTGGCAACTTTAATACTCATATAAGTCGCCACTAAAGTTGGTATTAGTGGAAACTCAAAATTCCGCTAAAACTCATATAAGTTGTCACTAAAAGTAGGTATTAGTGGGAACTTAAATCGCTGCTAAAACTCATATTAGTTGCCACTAAAAGTAGGAATTAGTAGCAACTTTATTCGCCGTTAAAACTAATAATAGTTGCCACTAAAAGTAGGTATATCGCTGCTAATACTTATTAGTTGCCACTAAAAGTATGTATTAGCGACGCAATCGCCAGTAAAAAAAGTTATTACTTGCAACTTTAATTGCCACTAATATATGAGTTGCCACTAAAAGTATATATTGGTCACCGCTTTTGTCTAAACATTTATGATTGGCCACCAAAAGTATTTTTTAGTGCAACTTTTGTCGCCGCTAAAAAGTATTCTTTTTGCGACTAAAAACATGTATTACTGACTACTTTTATTGCCGCTAAAACATTTATGATTGGCCACCAAAGTTCGTTTTAGTGGCAACTTTAATCACTGCTAAAAGGTTTATTTTGCCACGAAAAACAACCATTAGTGACGACCTATTAGATTTTTATGTATTCATTATTTTCAAAAGGCATTTATTACATTTTTGGTGTTTGTGTCATGAAATTTTATAGCGTTTATGTCACAAAATAGAAATTCACAATTGTCTCAATTTTTCGAATTGTCTCATACTCTGTATGAGCATAAATTTTATGGTTCATTTGTTATTCTATTAAATGATTCTTATCGTTTCAAAAGTAGGACATTGCTTCTTTTGGAGTTGGTGTCACAAATCAGAATTTCAAATTTATCTTCATATGTTGTCTATAAATTTCCAAAATATCTATTAAACGATACTCGTTATTTTTCTTGGATTTCGATCACGAAACAGAAATTTAACATTATATCATCATTTCATGTGACAAACAATACTCAATGATCCGGCAGATTCCATTCTATCAAACGATCTCAAAATTCAAATAATCACTCCACTAAATTGATTAAGAAAAATAAAATCTTTCTTAAATCTGATTTACAAGGAATTGATATCTAAAAACTATGATGCAAAAAAGAATTTTGAAGAGGTACTCTATGGTGCTCATTCTCATTCCACGGATTTTGTAACCAAGACTGCTTCTCTACAACCATAAAATGCAGGGGGAGCTAGCTTCTTACTGAAACTGCATCTTGCCAGGCTATTCCAGAAACTTTTGTAATCATATATTCTTGACACAAAATTTTAATTACACTTCTTTCATTCATCAACATCTTGAACCCATGCCAAATCTGCAATCAATAACATCTTAATAGCAACTCAACCAGACATGTGAAGAATATACACCACTCTGAATTTACAAACTAATCACAAGACATAATAATGAAACTTTTCTTATTAAATGCTAATTGACGAGAAGGCGTGTCTAGAGGTGTTAAAATTAGACTTTGGGCCTTATGATGACTACCCAGAATCATATGAGAAGACAGACAACCTTCCCTCACCAATGCACGTCAACTAGACCATGGATAACATAACATGGGAGCCCAACATTGGGAAAACACAATAACAAGGATGGACCTAAAGAAATAAACACTGGACATAACTCACCCAATAAGATAGCTCATAAAGTGAGGATTACACCAAAAAGAATTATGAGACATAAACCATCCCTTACCCAATGTGGGATAGTTAACACAACGAATCAAACCCTCAGGCTGGTTTTGTGCCCCATTACTTAATGGAGGAAGACAACCATAAAATTGTGAAAGGAGAGAATCTAGAATATAACCTTGAAGCACTGCTTCTACTGCTGCATTTGGGATAAGCAACCCTACAATCCGTTGATTGTCAGTAGTTGTTACAATCTGTACAATGCGGATTCTTCGATGGCTTTGGCGAGCCTGTATCCAACAACAATTAAAACCAATAAACGAGTGAGTGACCGTACATTCCAAAATGTGGGAAGGAGATCCAGTACCAAAGAAACTCCAAAAATTGTGAAAAGCTGTTACTCTGTACTTTTGAATGAGAGAGGAGAAGATTTTTCAATGGACATGCAACAAGATTCTAGAAGCCTTAAGAGAAAATGTTCAGACTTTGATTTTTTTCTGGGCAGACACCATTTATAAAACTAGTCTAGTAAGTTTCCCACCTTTTTGAGCTCCTTGTAGCTAAAACTAATCTCAGGTTAGAGTCTAG
Organism: Solanum pennellii; assembly: GCF_001406875.1. Lineage (NCBI taxonomy): Eukaryota > Viridiplantae > Streptophyta > Magnoliopsida > Solanales > Solanaceae > Solanum > Solanum pennellii. Next base: position 425,212 of record NC_028646.1, read on the forward strand.
ATGCCACAAAATGGCAAAATAGCCTGCTATGTTGCTTGGAAATCCGACACAGGTACGGCATCAAAAGTGAAGAGTCCCCACAACTTCAGAAAATAGGGATAATCAAAATTGAAATTTAAAAAAAATGAAATCCATAAAGACCAATTGATTACTCATAAAAAGAGTTTTATGATTCTAAACCCTATTCATCATAAATTTTCTTTATCTGTAGACTTTCTCCATCTCTTATGTAACGAGATACTTCTATTTTTTGCATATTCCTAGTCGAAACTAGTACTTATGGATTAGATAGTCATCATGAAGAAAGATGAGTTATCTTTTTGGCTTTCTCAGTTCTTGTATCCCAAAGTGTGACACATCTCCAAGGCATATCAGAGATATAGAGGAAAATGATATTGAAATAAAAGAATGAAAGAAAATCTTACTTGCTTAGAGAGCGCCTTCTCAACAGTTCCCCACACAGGAAGTATAAGCCCACCTAATACATTCACTTCCTGTACTCTTCGACCAACTGTGCAGAAACTGCCTAGCTTACATTTTGGGCCATGCATGCACTAAAAACGAAAACCAGAATGAGTTCTGAAAGCATTTGATTCTTGCACAAAAAAAAAAATCCCTCGATACTACAAGGTTTTTTTTCATTATCAGTAATCAGGCAAGCCCCTCTCTGAGGGTTCCTTTCAGTTACATTCATGGCCTGCTAGAAATTTCGAAAGGTGATCCTCTTGTTTTCACTTATGAAGCCTAGCTGGAATCGACATTTTCATGTGGAAAGTACAAGTTTGCTTCACTTCCATCTGTCCAAACCTTTATATAAAGAATTACCCTGTAATTATTATGGTGCGAGATAGGAGATACCCGTTGAAATAGCCGAGGTGAGACTAAGCTGGCTCAGAACCAGTCATCAAAAAAAATAAAAAAAATACATGATCGATTCACATCAAATTACTCTTATTTCATTTTTTCATCTATTTAGGGGCAAATAAAGGTATACTATAAACACATTGAAAGGAGGGATGACTCTGTTCAAATCAAGACATACCAGCTATATACAAAATCTATACAGTAAAACTGTTCCAAGTCAATCCATATCCTTCCTAGCAAGATTAATCTTCTCTTCCACTTCTAAGCTATCAAAGTTAAAGATGCATTTAAGCCTTTGAGTTCTTTCAACTCATCAATAGATTTTAGACTTCTCCTCATCAGGTCCCCAGGAAATACCAATTCTGCTGAAATGCCGATTTTAACCTATTCTAGAAGATGTTATGTCAGAAAGGAGGAAGGGAATTGGTAGTTTCCAATGAAGCAATTTAAACTGTTCAATTTCGCCCAGGTTTTATTTTCTACTAGATAAACTCTCCCATATCATGGCAGCAAAACTTGAAGTTCAATGGGAGTTTTATTTGCTCTTAGATGACCAATTCACAAGAAGTTGTGCAGAGAAGATTTACAGTAGGGATCAAGGGACTAGCTTATAAGTGAAACTAGGATGCAGAAAAACACCCGAGAGTGCTGATTCTATGATTATTACAATACTATTTGTTCTATCGCATTAAAAATAAAGGAAGCTGCCCAGTGCATTTTTCATCAGCATATCCTGCAAGATATATGATCATAAAGAATTTTACCTGTTTCAATGAAACTTCGTATTCGTCTTCCCATCCACGACGAGCCTTTTCTAAGGATGATAGTTTCCGGTACTTGTCTTTCAATTCTACAAGTGGCATCTCCCTAAACATCGAGAAGTGTTAAAGTATACACAGTGGAAGATAGGGTAGGGTGCAGAGGATGAAGCAGTCAATTTTCTAAAAGGAAAGTAACATATAGCCTAAAATTAAAAGCCTTTAGTACCTTAGGGCCTCTCCAACAGTAGGACGAAATACCTTATACATTCCTGAAGCAGAACTAGAACAACCACAAATAGAAAGATCAAATCACGAGCATTTGAACCAAAGGCACTTATATGAATAAAATTAACATTGCATGTTTAAAAGAACTCAAAATTGAACAATTAAGACAAAAATCCAATGACAAGGTAAAGACCTAGACCATGCATGAGCCTGCACTTAGGTGGAACCAATATATAAGAAATAAGAGATACTTCCAGCTTCCACAATAATTCATGATAGTTTTAGTTGTGAAAGGAAGGAAGCAATGGAAATGTCACCCTACGTATCTTTCCAATACAAATGAAAATTTAAAATTGATAGAAAAGCTTGAGAATGATACATTTTTCGCTTCAAAGCTTTCACAATGTATATATGTTGCACACTGTTCGTAGATAATAGTGTTAATTGATGAAATAAGCAAGGAACTAACCAAAAGTAGAAACTACAGAGAGTAAGGGTTTTAGGATAAGGAGTAGAGAGGATTGAGGAATATATAAAGGTACATCCTCTAGTTTACACCAGAATCCCAACACACATAAACATCTATCGAAAATATAGAAGTTTGATTTGTAGGCCCCTTGTTTTGTGGTACAACATCTTGTCTATAATACTACTAGTGGAACCAAACTCATCCCCCTAGGCGTCACATGGAAGAAAATAATTACATATAGAGACTTTATTTTTCCTTTTCCTAGCGTAAATAGAATATTTCATTTTATTGTAATTGATTGCCTTTCCTTAATTAGTTAGTATTCACTCGTATAAATACCCCTTCTCATTGGATGTAGTGCAATATAATGAAGCCTTCTTTTCTTTCTCCAATTCTACAGGATTGAAAGGCAGTTGAGTGGTCTAGACATAATTTATTGTATACAAAAAAAATACAATCTGGTGCATTAAACCAACCAAGAATTTCCATACCCTTCAAATGCTAACAAAAAATGTCGTCTTCCCAACCATTCTCGTTTGGATTCATAGAATCCATTATAAGTTGAGCTAGACTCATCCTTTTGCTTCTCCTCAAGCAACGCATATGCACACTACATGTAGAGAATAAAAGGTTACAAAGCGAAATTGGACGGTAACTATCTAATCAAGTTTATAACGGTACCTCCCACATCAATCCACGGTCCAATGTAAAAGTGAACAATATGGTTGAAGCACCAGACAAGTTGTCAACATGAACAGTCTGTAATACATTGATGTCACAAGATGTTTTATGTAAGAAAGCAAAGAGATATAGGAACAGCATAACCTTTGGCGTCCCTTGTTGTTCAACAGTGGTAGCTTTCACTTCAACAATTCCAGAGTCTAAATGTCCTTCAAGACGTGCATTCTGAACTAAAAGATCAAGAATGCTGACAAATAACTCAAATAACCTGGTTTCAAAACAAACTTGTATTATTATAGACATGGATAACAAGCATACATATTTAGATGGTTAGAGAATAGACCTATTTTGGATCTCAGGTGGCAACCCCAAGAGCCTGTTAAGGAAACGCCCAACATCATGCATGTCTGAATCAACTATACGGCCAGAAAGCTTCCCAGAATCCTTTCCATTACCTTAACAATCAACAAAAGCAAAGAGTAGAAAGGGGTTAAGTTAAGGATGAGATGAGTTAACCAACAGCCCAACACAATATAAGATGAGGTCCAAGGTGCATGCTATGTGTTGATGACATTGTGATAATTGACGAAACTAGTGAGAGTGTCAACCAAAAGCTTGAACTATGACAAAACAATTTGGAGAATAAGGATTCTACACTGCAAGTTTAGTGAGCATAAGAAGAGTGAGACTGAGGTGAGATTAAATGGGACTATGGAGTTTTTTATCAAACAAAAGATTTATAATACCATGGCCAACTTGGCTGTATACAAGAGGTATACCAAAAAAGAAAAAACCTACACAACATGAGTCCTCTATAAATCAAGAACTACATGGGTGCACTAAAAGAAAATAAGGAAACAGATATTACTCTTTAATTGAGCAAAATTCATCTCTACCCCTTCAAAACCTCTTCTATTTCTCTCTCCAAATGACTCACATTAAAACAAGAGGAGTAACGTTCCACAACTTGTGCTTTCTTCTCCCAGATCCACTCTTCCCGACTCCTATTGAACATCAACTCTTTCACAGATCAGAGCAGTGCACATGAGACACCAAACCGTCTAGAAATATCCCACCACAACTCATGGCTAAGTTACTATGTAACAGAATATGATCCATAACCTCACCTCCCTCCTTACAAGAAAAACATTAGCTTACGCAAACAACCTTTCATTTCTTAAGATATTCTGCCGTCAATATTACCCCTCTAGTGTTCCCTCTCTCCCCTAGCGTTCTCTCTCCTTCTCTAGAGATCAATGATAAAATAATTCCACTATCATCATCACCACATAACCACCACCCACCACTCACCATTGCACGTCATTTCCCTGATGACAACCCTCCACCACCGGCGACCATGTACGATTTCCCTACACCCTCTTTCTTTATCCCTTTCTCTCACATTCTCACTCTCACTCTCTCTAATTTTTTTATTTTTGCACTGTCACCATCGGTCAACAGGAATCCAGCGACCCCATCCCGACGACTGTTGGACCAAGGGGTACATCAGACCTTGCCGGACTTCGGCAAACATGCCCATAGTAGTTTTTCTATTCTAGATTCCCAAATATGATCCACCACCTCCATTCATTTCTTTCCTTAATATATTGTGCATCCGTTGTTTTCTTTCTTTGACAGATTGTGCAGCCCCTTATTGTAGCTTCATTGTTAACTGATTTCCTTAAATCTGATATTGGGTTCATGAATTTATTGGTGCACTATTATAAATAGTACTGCGTTTTTTGGCTCCTACTTTGATCTGGTATATTTACTTCAGTTTATTGCTTCTGATTTACAGGTTGCCCCTTGTTTATTGGTATTTTTTGTGTTTAGTTTGTTGATTATTGTGCACTTAATTATTCTATAACCGACTAGTTTGCATTTACTTTAGAGATTCTGGTGAACGATAGTTGACTAGGGCAATGCCTTTGGTCGGTACTGGGGTTGAGGGACAGGAGTGGTAAGTGAGTTGAGGGTTCTTCTAACCTGAAAGTGGGGTGTTGGAACATAGGGACATAGATGGTGAAGTCCATAGACTATAGAGCTAGTGAAATTTCTCAAGAATATGAAGATTGACATCATGTGTGTTCGGGAGACCAAATGGGTAAGGAACAAGCTTAGGGAAATGAAATTGAGATGGTTTGAGCATGTGAAGAAGAAATACACAGATGCAGTATGGAGGTGTGAGATGATGGATATAGAACTTCCCAAAGTTAAATGTACTTCTCTATTGCCCATTTGAAAATTTTCCTCTCCCCCTCAGTGATTTCTTCAGGAATAGGCTTAGCATCTGCCCCATAACAGTCCCTAACACTACCCAGTTGATGGATATAGAACTCCCCAAAGTTAAATGTACTTCTCAATTGCCCATTTGGAAATTTTCCTCCCCCCCTCAATGATTTCTTCAGGAATAGGCTTAGCATCTGCCCTAGGGCTATGTATCGGCCAGTTCGGTTCGGTTTTGAAGTTTATCGGGTTGGCTTATTGGTTATCGGTTTGTAGAGATGCTAAACCGTTATAGAACCATTAAGATATTGGCTTATCGGTTATTGGTTTATCGGTTTTTGATCGTTATCGGTTCGGTTATCGGTTTAACCGTTAAGATTTGACACAAAAGAAAAAACATTGAAAATCACTTAGAAACAAGGTGACAAACCAAATAAACCATCACTTGAGTTCACAAGTTACATCTTGCTCAAAAGCAAACACTTTTACATTGTAGAATAATCAAGTGTTTGAGACAACCAAAAATAAAAGTAGGAATAAAACTCCAAGTCGAGGACTTTATATACAAAATGGTATAAATACAGTTATTTAATTTACTATCGGGTTATCAGTTAACCCATTAAGAAAAAACTTTAAACCGTTAAGAACCAATAACCCGATAACAAAATAAATCAAAACCACTAAATCAATAACCCAATACTATAAACCAATAACTTTTTTATCGATTCGGCTTATCGGTTTCGATTCGATTTTGAACAGCCCTAATCTGCCCCATAACAGTCCATAACACTACTCATTTGATGGCCAACTGTTAAAGAGGAAGAATAAATACAACAATTTCCCCAAAAAATACTCCCCCTGTTCCCCAATTGAACCTCCTGCCTAAAAATCCCAACTGAACCGACCCCCCCTATCACCCCTGATCACCCCTCAAGAATCATCAACATCGTTTTCAGACCCCAAACAGGCAGCTTGAGGTGAATCTGGAAGAAATTCAGGCTTAAATGCAAACAATTTGGATATCTAGGCTTGTATTTCAAGAGAAAGAATGATAAATGAAAATGTTACATGATAATCAAACGGTTATAAGACTAGCAATGTTGTATGGAGTGAATGTTAGACTGCTGAAGTCCGGCACATTCACAAGTTGGATGTCGCAGAAATGGGAATCCTAGGATAGATGTGCGGACATATAAGATTATACAAGAGTAAAAATGACCACACATATCAAGGATAAAATAAGAGAACATCGTTTGAGATAATTTCGTCATGTTTCACATTGACCTCTAGATCCACTGTTTGGTAGGTGTGAAACCACGGTGAGGGAAGATGTTTAGACGGAACAAAGGTACACCTAAAATCACATGAAAAACATCTGTCTTGAAAAACCAATAGTCACTTGGAAGCAATGCAGAATGCAAAAGATAGGGCACAATGGGTATAACAGATTTTAATAAGCAATACCGATTAGTTGAAATTTACTTGAGTCATGCTAGTAAGATAATGTTAGGTTTTATGCTTTATAGCACTTTTCTAGCCCTATTACAGATTTTTATGCCAGTAGGAAATATAAAGTACTTGTAATATTGTTTGGTAAATTTTTGACCTATTATTAATTTAAGGGAAAAGGCTCAAATATGCCATTTAACTTTTAGAAAAGGTTCATTTATGTCATCAGTTAAAAGTTTGACTCATTTATGCCATTACCGTTAAAGAAAAGGCTCATTCATGCCATTATTTTTTAACGGTGGTTTTGCAAAACCACTTTTGACACGTGGCCAATCATAATTCGGCCACGTCATCAATTTTTTTAATAAAAAAATCAAAAAAAATATTCAATTTTTATTCAGAATTTTGACTTTTTTAATTAAAAAAATTGATGACGTGGCCAATTATAATTCGGCCACGTCATCAATTTATTTAATTAAAAACATAACAAAAACTTAATTCAATTTTTTTTAGAATTATGATTTTTTTTATTAAAAATTGATGACATGGCAGAATTATAATTGGACACGTGTCAAAAATGGTTTTGCAAAATTACCGTTGAAAAATAATGGCATGAATGAGCCTTTTTTTTAACAGTAAGGGCATAAATGAGCCAAACTTTTAACTGATGGCATAAATGAGCCTTTTCTGAAAGTTCGATGGCATATTTGAGCCTTTTCCCTTAATTTAATTTGGAAACATGAGGATTCAAGCAGCACACTGCAACTTGGCTGGTACTGAGATGAAGTTATTGTCGTAGGGAAGTACTCCCCCCATCCATTTTTACTTATCCAGTATTGACTTACACTTTGGTTAAAGAAGTTTGCCAGAGTCATAGATAATTGATCGAGAAACTGTGATGACTTAGATGGTCCCGATAAAATTCTTATGCTAGCATACATTTTGCTACATGAATAATTCTTTAAATTGATTCATTAAAAAGGTAAATGTCTTACCTAGAACCGAGTCTCTTATTATTCCAACAGAAACAAGTGCAGCTTTCCCCTTCAAAATAAAATCCTGTATAGCATCCGGTACATCAGCAGAACAACCTGGTGGTACAAGTGGAAAAGGATCCTGCAAACCATATAGCATGTTGAATATTCACTTGTACACATACATGCTTAAGTGGGAAAAGAATGTAATACAAGTAAGAAATGACAGTATCAAGCAAAAGGCATAGACACCTGCTCCATGATCCCTCTATACAACATCACAAGGGCTCTTTTCCCATAGGAACTATCGTAGTTATAAGCACTAAGAGATGGTCCAGCTCTGCAATATATCAAGAGCAATTAAAAAGAGCCGTAACTTTGCATGTTTTCATAATCACACTTCCAACATATGCTAAACAATAACGCACTCACCGACGATCTCCCTGAGTCAATGCCCCAAGTGATTCAAGTCTCTTGGCAACAACGGATGCAAACCGCCGTTCGCCGCCAAGATTAGTAAATAGTAGCCTGTATATTGAGAAAAAGAAAAATATCATAAGTGCAAAATATGAAAAAGTGATTTATACAGGGAAATTAATTTCTGGCAAGTATGAAAAGCATATTTTATGGCAACTTGTAACACTCCAGGTACGCCACCAAATAGTTACAATGGTAATTTGTATAAACCAGGTTTGTCATCATATAGCATAACCATTATTCACATGTAACCAGACACGGTACCTACTTATACTCGGGTGCAGAAGCTTGATTAGAGCGATGAGTTCTTCCAAACTGCTGAATTGCCCGATCAGCACTCCAAGGTAACTCCAGAGTCAAATGGACCCTTCTTCTCTGACACAAGGGAAGGAATACAAACGGCATAATCAGAAAACAACTATCAAGAGCAGCTGATTCCTTGAGGATCGGAGGATATATATATAGAGAGAGAGAGAGAGAAAAGAGTGTCTACTACATTTCCACACACACATATACATATAAGAGATGATGTCTTTTGCTCCATGCAGTAAATGATGAAAACAAAAAAACAAAAAGCTACCTGGTTTAAGGCCCTTCTATCAGCTTGCAGAGAAACACCAGCTGATCCAGCTTCAGATATTATAGCTACCAGCTTCTTCCCTTCCATGAAGAGCTGTTTCTCATGTATATTGACCATTTCCATGCTTACATCCTTCCTAAAGCAAGAAAAAATCGCTCAGCCATTATGAGAAAAAAACAATCTATAATTTGATTTAAACATCAGAAACTCACGTATTTCGCGCCTGATAGGTGACACCTTTTCCATTAGCGGCCCTCACAAGCATGCCTTTTCTCCCTGTTATTTCTGCCACTTTCTCTGGGCCCCCAAGCTGCATAAGACTTGAAATATGTAAATCTGTGATTATATAATACCTCCAAGAGGCGCTTGGTTGGGTACAAATGTGGAATCTTGCATAGCCTTGAAAGTTGCAGGTGGGTGCAAAGAATCTTTTTCAAGTTAAAAAGAACTTGTCTTTGAGTCCTTTGTTCAGAAAGCATAACGAAGGTCAAATATAAAAAATTTTAAATAGTAAAGTTGTAAATTTAACCCTTTGTCCTTCTAAAATGTAGGTTGAGTAGTAAGGTGGATAATAGGAGCTACGAGACGTACCAGCAAAAAAGGGAGGAGGATAAGGGCAAAAGAGAGTGAAGATGAGGGAGGTATGCCAAAAGAGTGGAGTAGGGAGACCAAAGGTCGCTACGTTAGTTTGGGGACAGGAGAGCTGGAGGTGGGCTGGTTCTGGTGGCTATAAGGAGTAAGGATGGTGCATGCTACAGGAGCTTGAAGAGGGATGTGATGTTGCATATGGGTGTGGTTGTGGAGAAGCGAGGAGGAAAGAGCCTTGTATGATTGAGAGGTATTTAAGTATATTGAAGAAGCAGTATGCAAAATGTCTAAAAGAGCCTAATGTTCATCATTTAAAAAACACATACACTTCACTCATACTTTCTTTTGCCAAAGAGGTGAGATTTGTTGGATAAATAGGGAGGAGGAGCACTCTCCATCAATCGTATCTTTCGTTGAAGACAAGTGAGGAAATGATTCTTATTTACTTCACTTAAATTGCTTACACAAAATAGCTATAGTGCCTAGGTATTTATTTACTAGTCTAGTACATGTACCTAAATTTATTTCTAAATTACATATCTTCCTTAGTTCATGAACAAAATCATATATGCAATCTAGTTTGTTTTTTCAACAACCCCGCTTTAAACTAGATTCATCACTCCAAAAGTCTTTTGGAAGACGCCAATCTTTCTTAGGTTTTTCTCTATCTCATCCATGTTCATGGCCTCTTTGATGGAGAGTCTCCTTCAAAGAAACTTTGATTGCAAAGGTTGTTCAAATTCTTGTTCTGACTTCTTTGAAGATTGATCTTTCTTCATTGCAAAGATCCCTTAAGTTCATATATGGCTATTATGTCCAAATCCTTGGAGTCATCAACAATAACCGCAAATTAAATCATAAATTCAAAGATCAAAATAACTCTGAAGTTCATCTATGGCCATGATGTCCGAATCCTTGGACTCATCAACAACCACAAAATTAAATTGTAAATTCAAAGATTAAATACTCTTGCAACGACCAACCATCCTTCTAATCTTCTTCATATCTTCTCTTAATTATCATTGTTGTCATAATCTCAATCTTTTCCTTATGAGACTTCTCTTCCTTATAGAGTGTAGATTTCATGTTCATCTTTCTCATGGCAGCAATATCATTCGTTACCTCTCTATTCAAGATTCGTTGTCGTGCAACTACTTCAACAGGCTTGATACTCTTGTTGGGCTCCTTGGCATCAGCAAAATTCTTCAGAATAACTTTTGAGATCTTGGTTATTCCCACCAACCAAAATAGTTTCTTCAAGATGGTGCTTCTCTAGCTCAACATCCCCATAGCTGTAGTAGCAAATCTCAGTCATATTCATTTTTCATTTGAAGATTCATTCTTTCAAATCTTTGCAAATTGGGATTCTGCACAGGTCCCTCAAGACAAATGTCTCTGATACTAAATATTAGACATTTGGGGAGGGGAGGACCTCAAATCACTCAAATTCTCTTTGAAGACAAGTGGAGAAGTAATTCTTCTTTACTTCACTAACTTGCTTACATAAATACATAGGTATCTATAGAACTTTTCTAGCAGCATCTAATCTAGTTCAAAACTTTTTATGTTGGCTACTTCATGAACAAAATCATAGATGCATCCTCATAAATTTCCCAATACATGAATTTACTTAATTCATGTACTTGAGATGAACCTAGTTTATTTTTCAACAAGATTGACGAATTTGTCTAGTCATAATCATTTAAATTCGAAGGCTGTTTTCTTCCCTTCTTTTATGGAGTTGAAAAGACTGTAAAAGTACCTATCTCCCAATTAAAGTGCAAATACCTATATAAAGCCATAAAGAGAACCACTGCCTACTATTTTTTACTTTAAACCACAATATTCGGGAAAAGTACGCTGAGCACCCTATGTGCTGGAGCAGGACTGTAAAAAGTAGTGAAGACACATGGATCATAATACCGGCCTGTATATGGTGGTGTCTATGGAGGGAAAGAAAAGGAACGTGTTTTGATATAGACAAGATGGCACTGCCTGTTGGGGTATAAAACGGATTAAATCTGACTCTGTTTTTTCGGTCTCCTGTTGGGGTGGACCGGTGGTAAAATGGATTGGGTTAATGATGCTAAAACTCTGTTACAGTGAATAGAAAGTCAGGATTCCTTTTTGCTTTTAGGGGATGTAACCAGGTACTATTTTGTTTAACCATATTTAACATTTTTTTAAGGTACACAGAGCACCCAGAATCAACACATAGAGAGGGATTTCCAAATAAAGAATAGGGAAGAAACCTGATCGATAATATCATCCAACGGATTGTTTGGAAGATCCAAAGAACGAATTATATCCAAAATCTTGGACCTTCTCTCCAGAGCTCCTTCATACCTTAACATCACACAGGTGGTTAGTATTGAAACTTCCGCAAACACTGACTGAGATGATCTATAACGAAGAAAAAAAGTGAACACAATCAGACAAGAACCACATTTTCACAAGTTCCACCTTTTTGATAGTTCCGCAACATAGGCATGTCTTGCTTGTATGTATTCATCTGTCTTTTCCTTGCAAGAGTGGCAACACCAATCCGCAGAAACTGGCTCTGTAACAGGTGGAACTAAGCATGCTGGATGTATAAGTTGGCTACAACAGGAACACTGGAGCAATTTTTTCCTCTCCTAATTGGATGGCCACCAATAGCAGTAGGAAGATCAATACAAAAGAACCAAACACACCAACAGAAATAGAAGCACCAATAATCAGAGACTAGTACCTCCTCCGAACTACAAACATCACAGATCTGAAATTCATCGTCATCGGACTCGGTAGATTCATATTCAGAATCAGCTGTACTTAGTAAAAAGAATTCAGCAGCAAGAAAAATGCCAAGAGCAAACTCTATGAAGCATCATGTATTTTACTCAGAAATAATAACAATGCTAAGAGAATTCGGGATAACTTCAATAGATAATCCAATTTAAACACCTTAACTGTTGAAGAGGGAAGAAATATTATGTCTATGGAACCTTCACTAGTCGTGAATCCTGTGATTACAAAATTGTTATGTAAAGTTCAATCTATTTCGAGAAAAAATATATCATGTACAACCAGAGGGTTTCAAGAAGATCCAGAGGTCTTGACATTTCGAAGATAAACACAAAGCTTATAGACTACACATGCTGCATGCATACATACTATAAGACATCAAATGCATGTATGATAACAACCACCAACCTAGTACCAGTACTGAATCTGGTTAGTTTTAGCATATATATGGTATTAAAACATCAATTTTGGACATGGAAGGAAGTTGTTTCCCAAAATTTCTTCATTTGCAAGAAATTCATTGGAAATCAATCATTAGTTGAACTGCAAAACATGATACATATCAAACTACTGCCAACACCAAATTACCAAATTGAAAGTGAAAGGCATAATTGACACAGGAAAAGAACAGAATTTAAGGATTAGAAATTTACTATCTGATTCTTCATCACTCATCTGATCACCCGTTTGCCATTTAGCAACTTTTCTCACTCTCCCTCTAATTGATACACCAGGTGTTGCAGAGTGTCTCTTTCGCTGAAGCTCTTTGACACTTTCATCTATGCATGAATTAGAACGTAAGCAAACTAGCGGCCATTGGAGGAAGATACACAAAGCCATTATAGATGCACATACCAGGAAGTGGTTCAGGTTCTTCAGGCAATGGATAATTCTCTTCTACAAATTTAAGTAACAACTCACGAGGTCCAGAAACAAAATCATCAAGTTCAAGACCCTATCAAGATTCAAGAAACACAAGAAAATAGGTTAAGGAACACAATTTTCATATGTCACTTGGCTTATTTCCAAACCTGAATACAAGAAGTATCTCAGAAAATGTAGATACATGTAAACACAGAGAAAACAAACATGATGCAAGACATGTGACTTACATATTTCGAAACAGCTTCCTCAGTTCTTGCTTCTCCAGTGCTTTGAAGGCCTATGACCACACATTTACCTTCAGTCAATGCTTCCTTTGCGATTCTAACTACTGCAGGCACCTTAGCGGATATACACAAGTGTCTAAAGAAGCGCTACATTTTAGAACAGAAAAAAAGGAGGTAACTGAGATGTACGTCTCTTATAACATAATAAAGACATTGTTTGCATCAAGTAGCTTTTCAGCAACAAAACACGGAGGTCTTAAACCTGATGATTAGCCCAATAAAGTCTCCAGAGCTGATTAGAAGAGGGCTTATCATCAGTGAGAAATGCACCAGCTGACAGCAATTCCACTCTAAGCTCCGCCCAGAATTCAGCAGCCTTTTTATACAAGTCCTAAAAACATAAAATAATGAGTCAAATGGACAAAATGCACAAACTGAAAAATAAGAAAATTTGGTAATCAAATAAAGGAAGATTTTCATTATGGTCGGGGGTATGCACCAAAAAAGCAGCACATACTCCCTTAAAAATATTCAGAAAATCAGGCATAATGAAGCTTAAAGTGAAAAATCACAATCACAATTCATGAGAAAAGAGGCAGAATATTTTGGCAATTTCAATCTTTCATGCCCATGAATAAGCTAAAGAAGTAAAAAACACTTTTACCATTTAAAGCACAAAACAGACAATGAAGTATCAAAATACCAACTGCAAATTTAGTTGACATAGCAACAAGAAAATTTGACTGCAAGGTAAAGATCAAATACATTGTTCCTTTTGTTTCTTTCAAGGACCCATAAAATTATGGACCCTCCAGGAAATTATACTATTAAGAAACACAAAGCAAGTAAATGACATCAGAATCAAGCCAGATCGAATAAAGACTCTATATGGGGAGATATGCTCCCATTAGAGGAATACAAAGCTCAACCGCAAGGCATCTAAAGCACCCAATCTGACACTATACTGCCGCTGCAATTTAGGAAGACGGATACAATTTCTCCCACCTTGTAGCATTAGTGTGATTTCATTCTGGACCAATGTGAGCAAGAGACCACATTTTACCAATCATCATCCAATAAAAAAAATATCATACCTGCATCTGGGCCTCTAAAGGTACTTCAACTACTTCAAACTCTGCACCTTTGTAGCTAAGTGTACGACACACATACATACCCCTGAGACATCAAGAGGTTAATAGTACATAGATAGATTGGCTTGATCACTTAGACATAGATAGCCCAGAAGAAACCTTGTTTTCATGTCCATGGCAACAAGTTCAAGTGCCCCCACACCACCTTTCTCCATAGCACCTGTAATTTCCAAAGAGAAAAAGGAGTCAACATGTTGATGACACACTCATGTTTTGTGGTGCTAAAGAGGAACAATTGCTTATACTAAGGTTAATATCAGTTAATTTGTAGCCATTTCTGGTCTACAAATAAAATGGAATGAGAGTCGCCTTTTTCCAATTAATTTGGTCCCCAATATGGAGCACCTGTCAAAAATTGAAGACTTGCGGAGTTTAACCAATGAATTAAATTTGCTCTACATATTGATTCAAACCAAAAGTTCTATTTAAGGACGAAGCACATAGATATAGATTGTCATTTCATTAGGCAGAAGCCTACGTCTGGTTGCATTGTAACGAGTTTAGAAAACTAAAAGCACCAGCTTGTCTGGCTTCACAAAATTACTTTGAGGATCCAGAATTGACTATATATGTGGCAGGCTAGAAGCGTATGATATGTAAATAGAGAAATATGGTTAAAGCAGATATCATGTAAATAGAGAAAGCTTCCCAAATTCTACGAGATTTTGTAGGAATGTAACTATTCCATATTTCTCTTTCCTTACATAGTACTCCTTGTAAAGGTTATTTAAACCCAATAGCTTGAGGGAATAATTAAGCAACTAATTCCCCAAATCTCCTTCTCTCTTCTGCTCTTATTTCAAATACAATTAAAATTTTAGTCATTTCTGGAACATCTACTTATACATATCTATATTTATAGTCTTTGTCTTGTGCATTCAAATGGAGGAAAAGTGAAATTAATGTATGCCTTGTCCAAAAACCAAAACAATGGAAAGTCAATACCTCCATTTTTTGAGTTTAAAAAGCTTAAGCTGAATCATACTTAAGTATGAACACAAGCCTAGACCTCCTAGTGAAGCACTAGATTAGTAGCTCTCTAAACAAGTAATGAAGATGATATACTTTTTCACCTCCTTCACAAGGAATTGCTGAAATGACCACAACGTTTAGTTTCAACTATGATATTCCCACTAGCCACATAAGCAGACAAGTATAAACTTCAATATTTGTACATGCAGATAAAGCAATCAATACTCTACGACAGCATAACACAACCCCTCATATATTATCATCAAGTTGCTACCTTTTCCTCTTGCTTCTTGTACTGCTAATGAGTAATATATAAGATTACAATAAATTTACTTTTAGAAGTCACTGAAAGTGAGATGACTCAGCTACTTGTAACTTCATGATCAGACTTTTTTAACAATAAGAAGCATAGATAAATATATGCGAATTCAAGCACCTCCTTAGTGCTGGTTAGCACCTCTTTAATGCTGGTTTTTCTGTTCATTTTGTAATGTATCTTGCTTACTGATCAATGTTTTTTCTAAAATAAAAAGAACTATGCTAAGGAACAGTTAATTTTAGCAACAGAAGGCTAACCTAAGAAGTCACGGAAATTAAGAAAAGAAGTTCCAGCTCCCCAAAGCCCAAGGCGAACCATGTAGGCCATATTGCGAGGCTCAGAAGCACCAGTTGCTGAACAATAAACAACACGAGCTTGAGGAAGACGAGCCTGTTATACAAAATGCAACTAGCTCATAAATATAACTTACCAAGAAAACAAGAAAAGTAAAATTACTTGATCGATCGTAATAGCTGTTCATGTGCAACAGATATCAGGACCAGCAGATATTATGACCCAATAATGTCTGCTTCAAATAAACCCAACATAGCAACTGTATTCAATGATTATGCGAACATATTAAAAAGGACAAGCTTTTACTGTATATAAATATGCTAAATGGGGTGATGCAGATGTTAATGTTGATCAGACTAGATTGTGTTCTCTAGCTTCTCCTGGAGGTTATACCACTCAAAAGGCTGAAATAACTTGAGGATTCCATTAAGAGGATAGATCAAGGTTTTTAGAATAATATGGTAAAACATAAAGCTATGGGTATCTTAAGGTGAGAAAGGAGCAGTTTTAATGCTACGCTTAGCTAACCATCATTCTTGTTTACTTTGTGGAATTTCCCCGGGTATGTTGTATCAATCCATTCATTAAGTAATAAATCATCAAACTATATATACCAACAGGCAAAAGCTGATCAACAAATATTATACATGTAAAAGAAATATATAGCCCATAAATATCGAGGAAAAGATCTTTTAAACTTCCATTTGTTCTCCTCACCATACTTTGCTTTGATAATGCTACTCCAGTAGGATTGAGGTGTTTGAGAATATCTCCACAACACTTTCATTCATTATCATTAGTCCAGCGTGAAACTAAGAAAGAGAGATGTGCCTAAGCAAACTGTGCACGCTAAGAGAAGAGGAGAGATGTTCGCAATTACAGTGTTATCAAAGGCGCGCTTAAGCCCTGAAGTGAGGCTCAAAACATGTTGAGCGCTTCGCCTCCCTTTATGTGTGCTTTAGTGTCGTCATCAAGGTTCTAAGACAAACATTTCCTTGCCAATGAGCCTCTTATGAAGAATTTGAAGCTAAATAATTGATATTTCACTTTATCATAATTTTTTTCAATTTCTTTGGTCATATATTTGTCATTTCATGTTTATAATTATTAGACTTGGACTAAACATATATATTTTATTCTTTTCTCCCTTTGCGCCTTTTTCGTTAAAGCCCGTGTTTTATTTGTGCTTTGCGCTAAAAGCCCCCACAGACCTTAGAGTTTTTTTGCATTTTTCGCTTTCGATAACACTGAATTACTACCAAAAACCCAATCTACCATGCTTTTTCCCCACAAGAACCTTGTCAAGATGCAATACTTTCTTGTCTCATTTCCTTGCCAAAGGAAATCCCTTCTAAGCTTGTCTACGATGGACATCATATATGCTGGGAGTGCATTCAGAACTGAGTTTATGAAAGTGACTCTACCTCCTATTGACAACTATTGTGATTTCCACTTAGTTAACTTCTGTTGTGTTCAAGATATTCTTGGACTTTGCTATGGCACCAAAAGACATCCCCAGATTAGTGGTAGGCAGTGTGCCCACTTCTCCACCCAGAATCATCTCAAACCCTCCATACTAGGTACTGCATTAACTAGGTATAAGTAGCTCTTTTTCTAGTTTGTGTAAACCAAAAACTCCTTCAAGTAGAGCAAAATGCTCCAAGAATTCTAAGTTGATCGTCATCAGCACCACGCAGAATATGTTTTTTGAAACTAAAAAAAATCTTTGTGGTGCTAGTGAGGATCAACTTAGAATTCTTAGAACTATTTGGCTCTATTTGAAAGAGTTTCTGCTTTACCTCCACAACCATTTGAAATCTAAGAGCCCTACTCTGAAGCTTCAGGTTTCTGATGCCCAACCACCATGGTTTTTCCCCACAAGAACTGTTAGAATATGAATAGGTTTATACAATCCTATTAGAGTAGGAATAGGTTTATACAATCCTAGGAATAGAAACAGAAATAGGAATACTAAATAGTATCCTACTTGGTAAAGGATTGTATTGTAGTGTGTAAATAGGGTCTCAATGTAATAATGTAGAAAAAACAACAATTCAATAATGCTCTTCTATATTTCACACATGGTATCAGAGCCTCTACGATCTTGATAAAGAATCAAAGAGCTTACCCTGCCGGCGGGCTATTATCCATATATGTTGCCTGTCCGGCCAATGATTATGTTAGCAAAAGTTGGGTCACCGTGTATCTTTCTGGTGACTATTTTCACATATAAGTGGCTCTTTTTCTAGTTTTTTATTAATATTGATTTGGATAATTTAATTTCTGAAATTGATTTAGGTGCTTTAATTTTTTGTAAATGTACAACTAACTTATAAATTCAAAATTCAAAAAGGAGAATACGACTACACCTACCCGTTTGGCCACAAATATATTTGGGGAGAATTTGGGAACTATTATTTAGCCATATAATTTACCATTACTTGGCAAATATATTTGGCAAACATCCCAAGCTCACAACTTCAAAAGAATATATATAGAATGGAGGGAAGAGATCTAAACTTGCTTTTGAGAGTGCAAATCTCCAGCTTAACTACTTCCCACTGTATTATATGCATTAACTTTCCTAACTTATAAGACTCGCTCTTTTCAAATATAAATAACACGTTTCTTGCTCTCATTTAACTAACTTATAAGATGCATATTCGTTTTTGACAACCTGCGATTCATGACTTAATTTGGGTGGAAACCACATCTTACCGAAATTCAATGACTCAATTTGAAAAACAAACCTGGATTTCAAGTACAGCTTCACCAGTTCGAGTTGGCTGTCCCCCAGCTTCAGGGACCAAATTTTTTGCCTTGTGACACTACAAATGAATAATAAAAGTTATAGCTAAGTGCAACAAATTGGATGTCTCTTTCTTTCAAGAATTTGCACAACTGATAAAATCCATTACAATGATGCATACAATTCGAACTTGGTCCAAAAGGATTTTTTTTTATTTTGAAATTATACCTCATCAAATATGACAAGACCATCAAATTCTGGCCCACACCACTGTACAAGCTGCTGCAAACGGGACCGACCTTTCTCTGAAGATGCTATCAGACTGCTGTATGTTGAAAAAACAACTCCCTCCCTGACGCCAACAGACTTCGAGTCAAGCTTAGAATAAGGTAGCTTGTTCAAAGCATGCACTACAAGAGAAATTTATAGATTTCCAGTTACAAAATCGATTCAGTCATTAACCATTTGAATAGGAAATGATAAAAGGAAAATTTGCATAAAAAACCATGTTACTTTTATCCAAAAAAAAAAAATCACATAAAAATCCATGCACGATTTCACAATATAATACATTCAGTTGATAACTCACAAAAATCTTAAGTAGCATTCCACCAACAAAAGCAACTCATAGAAAACAGTAGAATGTGGTACATATACATCATGAATTGACCCAAAATAACCAAATTTGACCACTTACTACAAATAACCCAAGTACATATATCGAAAGATAGTCATGACTGTCCCAAACTACAAAGTCAACATCTTATCTGTATTTCCTTTCTTAGATTCTAATAGAGTAGTTAAGACCTCATTGCAGCAGCGTCTATCCAGGCTCCCAGAGTTATCAGTTGATCTCTGCAGTTCCCAGAAACAAGAACATAGAAAGCAAAAAGGTGCTCGAAGTTTATATCCCTTAAACTTCAAAAGCTTAAGGAATAGGTAAGCATCAAAGACACAAAAGCACAAACTAACATAAACAAACGGAGAAAGGAATAGGTAGATCGCATGCAGCATTTAACCAAGACCATACTGAAGATTCTCAGTAACTACCTTCTACACATGTAGCTCCCACATCATCCATGTCTCGTCTTGCATCAAATTTCAAATCCGAACCAACAGAAATCCACCTGGGGAAAAGCATTAGGAGGAAACAATAAGATTTAATCGTAGAAACTATCGTGTGTTTGATCATAAACGAAGAAAAACAGATTCTTTAGGAGTACAGTCATCATTTTAGCAACAAGGAGACAACCATTAAATGGATGTTAGAATAGGTTAAGATTCAATAATGCAATCTTTTAAGTGGTAAGTACAGCAATGTACTTCTTTTACTTGAGAACTTACAATGCTTTCCTTCTATCATGGTGCCAATTCTCCCATATTAGTCCAGCAATTGTTCGTCCTTTCCCCACACCAGCACCATCACCGACAAAAAATCCTGCTCTAGTACCATTTGGAAGGAACTGAAGGTGTCTCTGTTACAGGAAAACAGTAACTATAAGCTAAGAGCCTACTAACAGAGTTGAGTAACATGAGTTTGAATAGCAACCTGACAAGCATAAACCAATGTCTCAATTTGCAGGCAGGACAATGTTTTTGAGCTTTCCAAGTCCTCTTTGATCGTAAGATCATAGGTGGGTTCAGGTGGTTGTACTGCAGATAAGGAAGATGTCTCCACGATAGGATCAGGATGCGGAGGTCCAATAGATAGCTTGGGAGGCCGCTGTGTTAAAACAGGACAAGAAAATAAGAATGAAGAGGATCAACATGAACATGCTAACATGAAAATCTCAAAAGGTTATAATCAATGATGATTTAGGGAGAGGAGGGGATTGTTGGAGTTAACATCCACAAAACGGTATCACGCTAACACATTTAGGGAGAGGAGGGGATTGTTGGAGTTAGCATCCACAAAACGGTATCACACGTTTCTCCAATGATAGGCTTACAATAACCTCTCTATTTTTTAAACTGGTTAGCAAAGAAATTCGAACAGTTAATAAAGTCATTGCTAAGTTGTCAGTCATTGTAACAAAAGTAACATATTCATCTCTCTTTTACTCCATCCCACTCTCTACAGCCATTATCACAGGCTTTTCGTGTTCTCCCATTCTCTCTTCTACAACATTACAGAATTTTACATATTAAAAATAATTGAAGGCAAAACACATATTTCTCCCACTATTACAATACTAGGAGTAAATGCTGAGATAGCAAAGAAATCATACGTAGTCCATAAAAGTTTCTCCAACCATGCCACCCTCGTCTTCTTCACGTTCTACTTCAATGGCCACCTGAAACATCACGATGCAATGTTGAGAACTAAAAAATATGGAACAAAGTTCCCTATACGAGATAAATAAGGTCGATTGGTGTATACACATCATCTGATCAGAAGAGAGCGGCAGAAATAATTAACCAGAAGAGTTTGCAATTATTGAGCCTGATCCATCAAAAATTGTTCCATAAGTTCTAATTGTTGAGCACAACCTTTCTCATTAGAACACTATTCTGGTGATACGGAAAATGCTACTTAGATTTATACTTTTCTACTATATATAAATGAGGAGGGGATGAACACTGAAGTGCACAGTTATACCAAAAGTAACAAATATTTACGAAGGGGATGTACGAACATTGCACTGGGCAATTGTACCAAAAGTATTATAAACTATACACTTGAACCTTACTCTTTTTTATCATACATGGACATATGTCTTTGGTACTGAATATCTTTTCTCTTCTCTTATATACACTTCAATTCAATTCTCCTCTTTTTCGTGACACGTGTTTACCTTTTTATTTCCCATTTTCCTTCTGCTTCTTTGTTCCTTCTTTAGTGGATGGTTCTTTGTATAGTACAATTTCTATGGTTCCTTCTTCTATTTCTACTCTCACTTATGTCTTTATATTTTGCTGTTACTAATTCTAAAACTATTTGATATCTTAAGCAGAGGATATAAAATTCCTCAACAAGAAGTTGTTGCAGTGTTAACCCTAAATTAGTCTGTGCTTATTGATCGATTTTTGCTGAATATCAATAATGTTATGGTGAGGCTCAACTGTTTACGCTACACCTGATCTTCATTGGTCTTGGTGTTAACCTCTTTGACACAGTGCTGTCCATTCCTCCCTCCGTTTCAAAAAGAATGGCATAGTTTAATTTGGAACGGAGTTTAAGAAAAGAAAGAAGAGTTTTAAATCTTGTGGTTCTAAATAAAAGTTATGTCAAATGTACCAAAATGTCATTTAATCTTGGGGCCTTAAACATGTCACATCAAAGTTGAAGCTAAAGTGTTGCCAAAAAAAAAAGGGGTCATTTTTTTTTAACACACTAAAAGAAAACTAGGTCATTTTTTTTTTAAACGGAGGGAAAATTATTTATTTTCAGCATTTGCTTCATATTTTTGACAACCCTCCATGAGTTTTATCAGTTTCTCCGTGCATCACCCTCTTAACCAAAAGGTTGATTGTTTCTTTTGTTTCCGTTTGGGTGTCTCTACAAAAAATTATTGTAAGTTAATGCTAAATTGATTTGATGCCTAATTTTTGTTTTTGCTTCTTATGAGCTAATGTTGAGATCTAATGTGCGAGAGATAATTTGTTGGGCATTAATAAACCAGATAGATGTTGGATATGGAAATTGATTTTTTGCTTCTGACTGGGCATCATCAACATAAGGCTACCGGGATCTATAGAGGATTGGGTGTCTTTTGTAGAGAACCATATCTTTTGTAGATTTTTACTTTTTGGTATACTTCTTGTATACAGCAGATTTTTTTGGCCTTTTGGTTTATGAAATGAAATTGTTTACCTGTAGTTAAAGCAAAGAATTTTGCATAATAGGGTACATATAGAGATTCCCATAAAAAAAACTACATTGTTACTTGTTAGAATCTACATTAGAGGAAACAATAACTATCACTAGACCTACAAAGAACAATATTGATAACTGGTCATTTGATAACACAATAGTGAAAGGGAAAAAGAAAAAAAAATAGAAGGATTTGTATGCCAGAGGAAGGACACCATGTCGACACAACAGGGGTGTGGGTACGGGATCCACACCAGATTTGGTCAACTTACCTTGGGTGCCTTGACTACATCCATGACCAAGGCGAGAAGTTTAGATTGATATATATATATATATATATATATATATATATATATAGAGAGAGAGAGAGAGAGAGAGAGAGTCATATGAGGTAGGCCAAGAAAGTATTAGGGAGAGGTGATTAGACAGGACATAGCTCCAGATTACCGAGGACATAGCGCCTTAGATAGGAGGGCGTGGAGATCGCGTAATACGGTAAAAGGTTAGTAGGTATAGAGTGTTGTCTTGATTTTCGAGGGGTTTAGCTGTTTTCTAATAGAATCTCGCTTCTGATTCCAGCATTACTTGTTGTTGATTGTGTTTAGCTTATTGCATTATTTTGTGGTTGTTACTGTTTCCTTATTAGTTGTTTTGTTTCTCCACTATCATTTCCCCTCTTTTTTTTCATTATTTTGATATGTTATACTCGAGCCGAGGGTCCCCCCGGAACAGACTCATTCACGAAATAGAAGTATGGTTTGCGGGCACTCTACCCTCCCCATACCCCATTTGTAGGATCTCACGAGGTATGTTATTGTTGTTGTAAGGGGCATCTGGTGGTCTATGATCGAGGAACAAAAGGGAAGTCATAGCATGCAAGGAAGAGTCTTTGGGGGAATTTCACTTTTTTTTTCTTTCAATTCATCTGAGAGTGTTACTAAGACAGCATAGGGGCAGCGAGGAAAATTTCCAAATGAGCAGAAGATCACTCTACTCTCCAAATATTCCATATTCAAAGTAATGCTTTATAGAACACCATCAAGTCTCTTATCACTAGCCTAGGAGACGTCATGATCTCCCACTTAACTCCAGGATACTTCTTCACCTCCTATGTTCATACCATCAGACGTTCCTCAGCATTCTTTCCAACTTTTGCACCACACTTACATGGATGAACATCAACGATATATAATAGATTGGTATGTTAGAGAAGTTGTTGAGCCACTATCTTCAATAAGGAGATTCAAAACAGTGTTTTGGACGGCGAGAGGCGACAAAAGGCGACAAGGGCCTGCCTCGCAACGTGGCGAGGTGAGCGGTGAGGCGCTCGCCTTTTTAAATTGAGGCGCCAATTAATACCAAAAATTAAAAACATTTAATTGCACATATAATATTCAAAATTTCAATAGCAATTACATATATTACAAATACTATAATAATTACTATAGAAGAATTAATTTTTTTCAAAAAAATAATGGACAGCAGTCACAACACAGTGAAAGCAGAAAGCATTTTACAGTAATCCGGGACAAAACAGAGAGTGAAGAAAACAGAGGAAAAAAAAGAGTAGTGAAGGCAGGGAGCAATGAAGAGTGAAAGAGAAAGAGACGAATGGAGAAGCAACTCGAGGGAAAGAGACGAAGAAGAGAGCAGCGACTGAGGAAGAGAAGAAGAGAGCAGCGACTGAGGAAGAGAAGAAGAAGCAGCGACTCGAGGAAGAGAAGAAGAGGAATACACGAAAGTCTGATGAAAGTTTGATCATAGAAAAAAAAAAGCCTAATATTATTAAGTTAAAACTTTTTTTAAAAAAAAAATCAAAATGGCAAAGCCATTTACGTCGCCATTGGGTCGCCTCGAGTCGCCTCGGGTCGCCTATTTGAGGTCGCCTCGCCTCAGTGGATAATGGTGACACAGCCTCGCCATTCGCCAAAGGCGCTATGGCGAGCACCTTTCACAATACTGAAAACAAACAAAGAAGCCAAAGGGATCCAACATCTACTATATATTAAAGAATAGCCTTAAACTTGCATGTACAATGTAGTATACTTTTCCAAAAGAAAAGGGATCCAGGTGAATCCCTTGCACCCTCCTAGCTCCACCCTACTCTCTATCAAGATTCAAAGCTTCTTTCCTTATGAAAGTTTTCTTTTTTTGGGCACCATGCAAGATGTTTCTCAAACTTCTCTATGATAGGATCCTACATAGCATAATCCTTATAGGATGCTCCAACAGATATGTCTGGCATTCAAACTTTGTCAATAACCTTCTACTTGATTTTTTATACCTTAAGCTACTTAGAAATCAACTAATTGAAATATATGGTTGTTTAGCGAGGCTAGCTTTATGTGGAAAATTTTGGTTAAGAGCAACAAAAAAACAGTTAGTATGGTTAAAACTGGCAACCATGCGCAATACATAAAATAAAAGCCACCCAATAGGTACTAATCTCTTCGTGGCAGAAAAGGAAGAACGAACACTGATTTTGGAAATCCCATAGAAATCCCAGTGTAATCCCACAAGTGGGGAAGTTCACATTGCCTTCAAATTTTGGTTATTTTGTTAAGAGTACAATAAAATGGGGTTGGGAAGATTAGTTTTGACTGAAAACCTCATTGACTTCTTCCTCAGGCAGAGGTGGCGCAGGGGGACGGAGAGCAGCAGGATTCGATGACGACTGAGGAAGAAATTGCCTAATCTTAGATACATCAACGGCAAGGTCGATCCCACATTGAGGGCAGGAGAAGCGAGATAGGCCGTGAGGGACATTGAGTATAGCTTTGCAGTGAGCGCAGGGCAACTGGATCTTGGTAGGATCAATTCCATGAGCCAGGGCACTGCTTCGCTGCTGCTGAGGCATGAGTTCCGGAGGTAGCATCTGCGGCAATTGACAAGTAGGGCATATAAACTCTGTCAGTCCGGGAGCGACTGTCAAAATCATCTTACAACCAGCACATCGAACTTGACAACCTCCTCCACTATCTGAACTACTCGCCGACGGTGGTGGTAGAGATGGAAGATTAACTGAAGGTGTCGGCACCGATTGCTGTCCCATATTATTACTATATGTATTAACAAACGTTGAAATCAAAATGTACTGAAATGTTGTGACTGAATTCAGTAGTGACGATGCGAGAACAGAAGTTTCCGTCAACTAAACAGCCGGCGGAGGAGGTCGGCGATGTCCGGTGAGTTTTGGGTTGTCGTTAATTCATGGGCTTTGGGGCTGATGCTCCCGCTTCCGGCGAGTCGCAATACTTTACACAGATAAATGGACGAGTGAGTTTTTATTTGAGTTGTTTGGCCCATAAAAGAATGGAAAATGGCTAAAGTTACCCCTAATGTATTAAGAATGACACATAAATATCCTCGATTAATTTTTTTCGTCAAAAATAATTCTAACTTTCAAGTGTATTTCATAATATGACTTCGCCTTTTTTATTTGGTAGCTAGATAGAGTTATGTAAGTAATGATGTATGAATTATGAGCAAATTTATGTATAATGTATTAATCATGCAGGAATTAGTTATTCATAAGCATTTCATCTTGCATAAAATAATATGTAAATATTCTTACAACGTATACATATAACCATGTATTAGTTATATGGGATGTTTAATCAAACGTTTTATGAATTTTATAATTAATAACTTATTTTCTTTCTACCAATCAAATGTTGATTAAGTTACATGAAAATTAATATATAAATAACTCATTTCTTATCTAATTATCAAACGACTTCTAAAGAAAAAGATTATGGAGAATATCGGAGACACGAAAGTTAGAAGAAATAGAGATCATTGAGGAGGTGGAACTTAATGGTGAATCGTAATGGAGAAGCTACATTTAATAGTGGACATTCACATCAAATAAAATATTCATAACTTGATATTTCTAAATTTGATACGTGCAAGATCGATATTAAAATAAAATTCATTTATTTAAAAATTTTACTCGCATGATTCATTGACCCGTTTTTCAAAAGTTTGAGCTCACCATTATATCTCATCTCTTATTTAATAACTATAATTTTGCAACTCTTAAATAACTTTAAAAATCTAATTTATGACTGTAATTATACAAGTTAAAGATAAAGCGATACCAAAATTGTATAATTCTCATCAACAACTCATTAGTAATTATGATACTTAAGTTAAAGAAAAGGGCTTTACTTTCTGATATATCGCTCCTCCAGCAAGGAGCGAGAGAACAAATTCTGATCTATTATATCATCTTTTTTCTTTAGAAGCGTTCAAACAATAAAAATAACAAAAACAATCTATCTCAATGACATTCTTTATCTTGATTAAAAAAAGAAGAGTAAATCTTTTGTCCATGATTCCTTTTGGTGCACCCATAGTATTCCTTTTGTTTATAAGATTGAGGTCTCATATTAATAATATGATGTGTGAATTTGAATCAGTATCTGAATATCCGCTTTTTATAAGTTCTGATATACTTCTTGTTTTCAACTAGCTTTTTATTGTTCAATTCAATAATAAAATTGTTACCTTATCAAACAAAGAAACTTCGCTAGATTTTTCTTTCATCTGGACAAAGCCAATGATCTTGAATAATTCATGGATTCAACTCAACATAAATATTATTTTGAGTAAAGGTCCTTGATGCAACTAGTATGTGTGTCATTACACTGTGATTTTGTGTTCTGGCCTGTGAGTGAACTCGAAGTCAATATGGACGAAAGCACGCTCTACTTCAGGGAGTTGCTCCAGTTTTTCTTGCAGTGTTTCACCAATATTATGTGCCTGATTCAAAAACATGTCCTCTGGCAACACTATATCAACTTCCACAAAGTAATTTACGCCAAAAGTATATGCTCTAACCGTGTCAATGTGCTTGATCTCTTCATGATGATTCCATATAAGATAGGTTAATTTCGTAAGAAAGTCTGGTGGAGCTGTTCTTCCTATGAGTACCCCGACATTTTCTGCTACTGTCCTCGCCCACGTGCTAATTGTGTACAGAGCTATCTGAAAGTACAATGTGTATATATATATAAAGACTTCTAAGATTATCAGCAGTGTGAAACAATGTCTTACTACTAATCGAAAGTTGTGACTTGTGATTGTGAACTCACTATGATAGCTCCTGTAGGATCGATCCACCAGTAGAATCGGACTGCTAAGACAGCAGTCACTAATCCAACTGAGTTGGTTATGACATCAAAGAAATGGTCTTGGGCATAAGCTCTTACAATTTCATTTTTGAACCTTCGACAGTAGACCATAAGCAGAAACTTGACCATTGTGACCGAGACCATAATCCCAATCGTCCATTTTTCCTTCTCGTGGTCCATCTCAGGGCGAGACTGATCTCATACACATAGATAGAACCATCCAAACAACAAATGCAGGTTAACAAGTCAAGTGTAATGCAGTTGCTAGAGAAATTGCAATATCTATCCAACAGTAGAAGTACCAAAACCTATCGTTTTGCCCTTCCGTTTCCTAGTATTTCAAAATCGAGGGACAAATTTTAACGATTGATCTCTAGTAGTTGGAATTCAAATTTTCAAAACTCAATCATCATAAGGTAGCAGCTGCTGTGCAAAATCCATTCTCAGCAATTGACATACCTGATTTATGAGTTCTTTTGCAGACTCAAACAGTATTTGTAATCCTAGTGTTGCCATTACAGATGCAAAAACAATAACACCCTGAGCAAAATAGCAACGAATGAGTTAAGAAAACAATAGAACAAATGAATTAAACTGAGTATGATCACGCACCACAGGCTGCATCCTTTTTTTCCCAATAGGATAGTGATACTGATTTGGATTTCTCATGGCATTAGAAGTAAACCACAGAATAAACCCGGATAAAAGGTCTAACAGAGAATCCAACGTCGATGCTATAACAGCCAATGATTTACTCTGAACAGATGCGTATATTTTTGCTATGAATAGTAACACATTAGCCATGTTTGATAAATGAATAGCCATCCTTTCACTCCTAGCAAGCTGCTTCATTTCGTCCTGATAAAGTACACAATTATTGTCAAGAGTCAATTTACGCCTTCTCGAGCAATTTAAAGAAACAAACAAACAAACCTCAGTTAGACTTGCAGGTAAACAACCAGATTCATTAATGGTATCCATCTCATTGAACCCTTCTACAAGCCTTTCCTGCCTTTTGTAATATTCCGCGATTTTACCCTGTTTCCCTGTAAATTATCACGCAATAGAACAGAAATCGCGACTGGAAAATGAATTAGTACTTACTTTTTAAATTTCGAGATTCAAACAAATTTATAATTGACTGTATTTTACATTTGAAGATTTATCCCCAAATTAAACTATTTGACTCTCGAAATTTGAACTGTGCTATATAAATTGGAATCGTTTGAAGATTACATGCCCAAATTAAACTATTTGACCCTCGAAATTTGAACCGTGCTACATAAATTGGAACAGATACATACTGGGAGTGGGAAGGAGACGATGGACACTGAAGCAGCGAGGATCAGAGCGTCGTTGCTCTGGAAGATGAAATTCACTAACGTTAAGCCTCCATGACGCGGAAGATGATGACTGAATCTGATCAACCACCGCCTGGGCAGCCGGAGACAGCAGTTCCGTCCTAAAACTGTCGAACAGAGGGCCGTCATTGCTGCCGCCACCAACATTACTCCGACTGATCTCCATGTTTATAGTAGTCGTAATAGTTACGTACTGATATTACTGAACAATTAGTTTTTCTGCTGTTTATATAGTAAGAGTCATCATCTCATGATTTTTCTTAACCACAATATTTTTATGATAAAATCAGTTAACAATGCATTTTTATATTTGAAAGTTCTTATATATATAAAAAAAAAAATGTTTTTGTTCTTCTTAATTTTCATGTAAAATCAAATAGCTGAGGAAATGAAAAGGCATTTAAATACTTGCAAAAAAATGAATTAAATTACCCTAGTACGTAGAATTGGATTATAAAAATATTGTTTTACTTAACAGTCATCATGCATTTGATATCTAGTCCATTGCAGCACGACAACAGTCATCTATCCACATCTATGTTTTTTTTCTGAGGATCAATAACGTTCTCACTTATCCGTTTCATTTCGAGAGGATTAATAACATTTTCATTTATCCGTCTCATTTCAAGAAGATCAATAATGTTCTCATTACCCTTTAAATAATTCAAACTTTTAACCGACCAGATCGGTGATGAGAGTGTTCAACTACTTGAGCAAGTCTGAATCAGTCGTCATTTAATTAAAGTTGGATACTTTCTTCTTTAATAATGATAAAGTGATAGTATTCCTTTTGAGCACGTAGTAGTTTGATCAAAATTCTATATTTGCCTCAAGAAATATGTTAAGTTATTAATTTAAAACTCAATGATTCGAATGGACTATAACTCTTAACCCATAAACTTTAATTTTAACTTAAGTGAGTACTAGTAAGTCTTATCAGATAAGAAATACGGAGTACGTAGCATTCAAACTTTAATTGGCAATAAAACCAACTACTCCACATATAAACATTGCTGCATGAATCTTGCATCCTTTTTCTTCTTTTACTAGCTTTATGATGCGTCATTCTCCATTATACATTAAAAAACAAGGCATAAAAGTGAAAGAATATGCACTAAACAATCGATTTTTTGTCCTTATCTATTCCAAGTGCTTCATAAAGCACAAATTGGAAGCACCACTTATCCTACAACTACAAGTAGAATACAAATCAGAAACACTTGTTTTTAAACTATTTAGCTTTTGATATCTATAAGCCTTCACGATGACAAACTTCTTTTAACAATGTGAATCAGAGAATCAAGAGTGTAATTGTAGCAGTTAGATATCATCTATTAAGTTCAGCAGTAATCGGCAAATTAACAAATTTTCTGCTCTCCTTTTAAGCAAGAAAATTGCCACCTCTCCATAGTAGCAACAGTATAAAATTACATCCTTGTGAAAAAGACAGCATATAATCAATCATACATGTCCAACTGTTTCATTATTGTAAACTAAAGTACGATAGTAATGAAACTCAATCCATAACCAAAATGGAGCATTCTACTCCACAACTTTTTCAAATACAAAATATTGCTTGCGCCAAACTCTGCAGTAGCTAGTATTATGTTGTATTTCAATGGATGGATGCAACCAACGCCATGTGCTCGATGAGGTCCAATACTCGGTTGCTGCAAAGGTTAAGATTCCAATACAACTTTGTCAACAGTTCTGTGATATAGTAATATGGACAAGGTTTTCAACTCATTTTTTGTCATTAACTTTCTTGTTTGGGACGGTTGGTTCAGAGATAAAAAGCCATACCTGTAACCCCACTCGTTATCATACCAGGAGACGAGCTTCACGAATGATTTGCTCAGGCCTATACCAGCTTTAGCATCAAATATGCTTGATCTACATACCAAATTAATTAATTAGAAATTCAGCATAGCTTCAAATCAGTAGTTGTAGTAGTATATCATTCAAAGTTAAAACTATTAGCAGTTTTGTCTACTTATATCCTACACGCCACTGTCCTCTAATACTCGTGTCCTCAATTCATAGCACAACCCTTTTATCTTTGGATGATTATACTTAAGTGTACCACTTAATGATAGCACTGCCAAATGACTAATTTGTATATAAATGTCGTTACTTATCAGGAGGAATTTTCTATTGTTAATAAATCAATCTGGCATCATATTAAAAAACGTGTTGTTTATTCAGCAAAAGTTGAGATATTGGCTACTCCAAAATACTATTACACTTAGGGGTCGTCTGGTAGGGTGTCTAAGATAGTACCGGATAGGATGTAATGTAATGTTGGGATTAGTTTCTAGCCACTTTCGTTTGGTATATTCAATGAAGTTCTGTATTTAAATATCCATGTATTTATAACCCTGATATTGCTAATACTATGGGTTGCTACTATAGTTGTACACCCCAATATAACTATTAGTTATACATACCTTGAAAACACTATCAAACAAGGTATTATACCATTATATTGGAAGTTCCATCATTCAGACAGACAAGACAGATGCCAGAGGCAAGAAGCTCACAAACACAATTCAAAAGGGAAGTGTGCTTTCAACCTAAGGTGGTGACTTTCCTTGCCGTTCTTTGTGTCTTGAGCCACACAGTCCTCTAGCCCTGCCCCCTTTCCACAAGTGAATTCTCCTTCTAGTCTCTTGACTTCATGAGAAAAGTAGTCGTTGGCTAATAATGTACTACTCCCTCCGTCCCATTTTATGTGGCACCATTTCCTTTTTGGTCGGTCCCAAAAAGAATGTCACATCTTCTTTTATGGTAAGTATTTAAAGGTACAATTCCTCTTTTACCCTTGTTGGTCCCACTTAAGTACTCTAATACATTTATGAGGAGAGAGAAAGGCGAGTTTACTTTTTTGAAGGGCAATTTGGTAAACATTCCAAAGTCTCATTATTTCTTAAACTCCGTGCCGGGTCAAATGTTGCCCCATAAAATGGGACGGAGAGAGTATTATTTTATCTATTACATCCTACCAAACAGCCCCTTAAGGTTAATCATGTCTTACACAAGCACCAGAAGCTCAGATATTAGTATTACTTCATCATCCTTTATTCAGATGAAGGTCAAAAGTGTCTTATACAAGAGCACCAGAAACTCAAATACTTTATCCTCCTTTATTTTATAAGACGAGCTTGACAAACACCCATATAATCATATGTAGCTGAGAAGAGGAGAGCATATCAACCTTTCTCCTCTTCCATACCTAAGCCAACTTTTGAAGACGACAGACATTCCGCTTGCATGCATAATTTAATGAGCTGTTGCAAGAAATCTTCCACTTCCACAAAATAAAGAGAACGAACAGTCATGCAACTCCCCTAACAATTTCTGTACATAGAGGGACATCTTGCTTTCCCCTAATAGTGTTTACCGTGAAACTTTAGAATGAGAAGTTAAGATCACACATAAATTATTTCAAACCGAGAAATTCCCGAGGGCTAGCTGGTGCATGGTTTGAGACTCGGTCGATAATCGACCTGCACTCTTCTACTCTTAGTCACTTAAATACCCGGATTTGACTGCACCAGGGTTTGAACTCATGAAATGCACCAAAACCCAGTGCTCTAACCACTATACAAAAGCCCGTGTGGCAGACAATAAATTATTTTACAGAAAAACATTCAAGAGAAGGACTGCAGAATACGGGTGAATTTGTTTTTCTTTTAAAAAATACGTTTTTGTTTGTGATCTTTTGGGCTCATGAAACTGGAAGTCTCTGAGTAGCACATCTACCCAGGGGCAATAATGGAGTGATAATTATCCACAACCATTAATATGTTTCACATTTTATCTCGTCAAAGGTGCAACAGGAAACAGATATATGGAAGCATTCAGAGAATATGAACTTCTAAATCACATTAGATCTCCCTGGCTATATGACAACTATTCCCTAAGATTACCGTGTTAGAGATCAAAAGAGGAGAATGAGCAAATCTACCTGAAATCGCCAACAAAATCATTTGAGACAACATCCTCGTCTGTGTAACCCAAAATGCCTTTAAGTGGACCCTCTGATGCATACCTAGAGCAAAGAAAGCACTAAATCAGGCAAAGTGGCCCAAAAACACGATTGCCCATTAAACAAGAGCCAAATGATAGAGCATATAGAAAGCGTACTTTATCGCTGCTTTCACATCATCATAAGAAGCACTTTTATCTAGCCGGCAAGTCAAGTCAACAACAGAGACATTAGGTGTTGGGACACGGAACGCCATTCCAGTGAGCTTCCCATTCAATTCTGGCAGAACTTTTCCTACAGCCTATAATCAAAGAGGAACATTTATCTTCCAACACGAAATTGAACTTGCCCCTCTTCCCCCCACCCCAATAACCAAAAAAAAGAAAAGGAAAGAGAATCAGAAAAGGTAAATAATATATCAAGAACTTATGTAATACCTTAGCAGCACCAGTTGAACTAGGAATGATGTTTTGCCCAGCACCACGGCCTCCTCGCCAATCCTTCATTGATGGCCCATCAACAGTCTTTTGGGTAGCTGACCATGATATCAATTTAAATACAACATCCGAAGAATGTAAACAAACAAAAGAGAAGGTAGACATGGTTTACATGTGTGTTAAGCAAGAAGAGACATACCTGTTGTTGCATGCACAGTAGTCATTAATCCCTCAACAATGCCAAACTCTTCATGAACCACCTGCAACGAGAAACAGCATCGGAAAGACCGTCAAAAGTGGAGAACAAGCAAATCATGTGTGGTTGTTCAATTAAGCCAGTTCTTAAGCCAAACCTTGGCAAGGGGAGCAAGGCAATTGGTAGTACAGCTAGCGTTAGAAACAACATCCATGTTGGCTTTGTAAGTTTTCTCATTCACTCCTACCACAAACATAGGTGCATCAGCTGATGGTGCTGAGATTACGACCTTTTTTGCACCACCCTGCACAATCAAACAAAAAGTATCAACACAAGAGCTGCATGAATAAGGTGGGCAAAGAAAGAGCGTTTAAGGCCAGCAATAGCATGTCCTCCACCTTCTTATGTGCTGAGGCCTTATCAATAGTTGTGAAGACACCAGAAGATTCAACAACATAATCTGCACCTAAATCACCCCATGGAATATCTGCGGGATCCCTGCATCAAGAGAAGTTTGCATGAGGGATAGCAATAAACTAACATGATTTATCTTTTTTTTTTGTTTTACTTGTACCTTAATTGACATACCTTTTGCTACTGACTTTAATCTGCTTCCCATTGATTTCCAAAGTAGAGTCATCCAGGACACTGATGGATCCACTGTAGACTCCATGAGTGGAATCATACTTGAGCATGTAAGCCTAAAATGAACAAACAGAAAATGTTACATCTTTAACCCATAAGGTGTTTTTTTTCTTTTGATATGATCAGAACCCCTGTGGTTCATCCTCACTTTGCTCCCTTAGTGATAAATACAGTTAGAGATTCTTCACTGATTCATTGCTAGGCTATCCCTCCCTTGTCAGCTATACCACAGAGAGCTAAAAATCTACTCGCAGAAGTACATAAAGGACAATTGAGAAGGAACTCTTGTGCAGGAAAGGAAGGTGTGGTCCCATCAAAAGATGAAAAGCACAAAATACAGGAGGAGGAGGAGGAAGAAGTAATTCATAAATGCAGAAACAAAAAGAAATATAATGAACTATTTGTTTAATGATGGTGCTTTTTAAATGTATCCTTGTTAATATCAGGAAAGTCCATTCAATTGACAACCCTTCCTATTAAGGTGTTAATACTTAAGTTCGACATACTAACATCAGCAGAAGTCCTAGCAACGCAATATTAATTTCTACAGAGCTTATAGAACAGGGCAATTAACACTACCAATCCCAATTCCATGCAGAATCACACACCATATTTTCATGGGATACATTCTTACCATATACTTTGCATCGATAAATGGGTCATTAACGGCGACCACTTCAATATCATCCCTGAATGTTGCAATTCGTAATACCAATCTTCCAATACGTCCAAAACCTGCAATGTTTGAACAACTTAGACATACATTTCTGCAGGTAATGTAACAACCATATATGTTCACACTAGAAATTTGATATAAACTTCTACAAGTGACAGAAAATCAAGAGAACATCTTAAACAAAGCAGCTAATATTTTCAACTCTAGAACCTTGAGAACTACATAATCTAAAGCAAAACGAAGCAACATACCATTTATGCCAACCTTTGTCTTCCCACCAGTCTGTGACCCTGAGCAAATGCCAAACAAATTCAAGCATATCAACAACACATCCATTTGATCATCAAATCACAACGTTTAAACTTAGAAATGTAAAAAAAAAAATTACTTGGAACTGTTGGAGGCAGCTCAGTAGCAGTTGCTCTGACAGGTTGAATACTACAGGCACCAGATTTTCTGCAGGTTTAACTTTTGTATATCAGCTCTTTTCTCTTTACTTAGTAACGAAAATCAAAGATATTTAAACACAATCACTCACTGTAAAGACGAAGATTGCAAAATTGTCACAGCATCTCCGAAGATAGACGATTGTAATTTAACAGAATTACTACTATGATGAAGTCCTGCACATGATACCTGAACAAACTCATAAAAAGTCAAAACACTTCCATTAATACATAAACTAAAAAAATAAATCAAAATGCAGCTGAAGAAATTCAGATCGACTGGTAACAAAGCTTACAACGAACGCAAACAAAACAAAGTTGAAGAAAATGAAACATAGATCCAAATAACAGCATATTTACCTGAGATCGATGTGAAGGTCGAACTACGGAGGCGGTAGGTTTGAGAAGAGAAGAAAAAGCCATTGTAATGAATACGAGAGAGTTTGGTGAATCTCTATGCAACTGTGTTTATATACTGTTGTCAAAAACCCTAGACAAAGGAGAAAAAAAAAAGGAAATGAGAAAATGAGCGGAGATTCTAAGAAGCTGTTGTATTGTTGTACAGTACACAGGGAGGGGGAAGTAACCAGCTGAACCCATAATGGGCCGGGCCGGGCCGGGCCGAATATATATAACACATGTGTGGAGTTGACTGGGCCGACAGATGGGCCCGCTTACATGTCTATTTAATTGGATTTTGCCTTTTTGACCTCTTAACTTCAAATCACCCTTTTTTTTTTTTTTTTTTTTATAAAAACTCATGTTTCATGTGGGGAGAGAAATGGACATTAACAAAAATAAAAATGCTACCACCTTCAAAATCGAATCGACAAAAATTATTGAGTTATCGGTAAATGAATTATTAATGTAAAGATTTCGATAATGATTTTTTAATTATTATTATTGGATGTTTGTTTTCTAATTGTTTGAAGTATTTTTTAATGGATTGATTGATAAATCAGTCGTAGGTTAAATAATTATATTTATATTGTAGTTTCATATTTTTATTCTTAGGTTGTCTTAATTTTTTTATTATTCTAAAATGTGACAGTATTTTGATTTTGAGTTTTGAGCAAGATACATTTCTCGATATATGATTGAGAAGATGAACCAACATTATTAATTTGAGTCATTTATTGAACAACTTAGTCGGCAAACAAATTTGACAAAAAAAATTTAAAGAATTTGATGAATATAAATGGTAAAGTATGAAATGATTTGAAATAATAACATATTTTATGTTGATATAAGTTTAAGTGGTTTAAAAAGTAATGATATGAATTATAGATTTTATTTACAAATAAAATACATGGTTAGTAGAGATTATTTTGCAAAATCTAAATTTATGAATCAATTTTTATATTAAAACTTTTTAAATCACAATATAAAATGAAACCAACTTAAAATTATATATTCAAACACATACTAAAATATAAAATAAATTATATAAACTGAGTGTCTTCGAAAGAAGTAGCAAGCAAACCGGGCCAGGGCGGGCCTAACCTAACATGAAGAGGCCCGTAAGAAGATGCGGGTTAGGTGTAGTAAATGTGAAAGGGAGGATGGATGTTGGATTTGCACCTGATGGATGATGTGATATATATATTTGTACATGGAAATAATTCATTTTTAATATCATCATCTTTTAATTAATATAAAATTTACATTTTTATATATAGTACATTGATCATTAATACTAGAAAAGTCAAATATGATTCTCAACTACGAATATTAAAAAAAAGTCGATTAATGATTTGATTTGATATTGAAAAAAAATTTAATTATATGTGGGTTGATTTAATTTTAAAGAACTAAAGAAAAGTTAATTCGGAATCAAATCAATCTGACATTAATATGTATAATTTTTAAATTTATATTATACATAACTTTGATGTAATTTCTAAACATTACTTATACGTTTTTATAATTTTATAGTCCATTAAATATTTATAAATCTAATAAAGCTCAATTCAAAATCAAATCAGTGCTAATGTCAATAAAATAATTAATCAACACTAAGAATTCAAAAATATTGAATATTTTTTCTTTAGTTTTACATTGATTTTGACATTTAAAATATATAATCTAATTTTAATTTTTCTTTAATGTTTAATCATGTAACTACTCCCTCCGACAGAAATGTTTGTCATGTTGCGCTTCTCGAAAGTCAATTTGACTAATTTTTAAAGGTAAATTAAATCACATTAATTCGATGCTTTAAACAAAAAAATTAGATATTCTAAAACTATATGAAAAGTACTATAGATTACAATTTTTTCATATTAGTATGACGAAAAAAATGCATCTTAAAATGTTAGTCAAAATTTTTATAGTTTGACTTAAAAATAAAAACCATGACAAACAATACCAGACGAAGGGAGTAATACTTATCGGACTTATTTTACCAGTATTTAGTACTTTTAAATTATGATCATTTTCATTATCACTTATCAATTTGCAATGTTTATTTTATACAATTTCATTATTATTTTTTATTGAATATTTTAGTATCATCACTCATCTCATATTTTGTGTTAATTTCTTAAGAAGTACCTAAGATAATTATGTTTTATTTAGACTAAAGAAATACCTAAAGCACAAATTAATTATATATTTGTATGAATACTTTATCATCCAATGTTTATTATTTTGATTTAATTTGAATTTTTAAAAATTCAATACAAACAATTTGATTTGGTATTTGAAAAACTCAAACCAACAACGAAAAAGCCCAAGATTGAAAACCCAAATATCATTAATTCGATTTTGTTTATAAATTTAAAAATTTGATACAAATGGTTTGATTTAATTTTTGAAAAATCTGAACCAAACCCAAATCACATATACATCTCAGCTACTTGTGTAAAATAGAACTCTCTTATATAAAAAAAAAACTCTCTGCTCCTAAGCTATCCACAAATATAGGAGATCTCAAACTTCTATATCTTTTGTTACTCTTTCTCTTTTCTGCTTTTTGCTCTTTCCCTTTCTCTCATTTTGCATTTTCTGTTTCTGGGCTTTACGACTTTCTGCTTTCTCCTCAAACCCATCATCCATCATCTTCATTGATGCAACACGCTTCGCCTTGTAAACCTTCACATGTCACAAAAGTTCATGTCAAGCTAAAAGAATTTCAACCAATTGAAGGAATCTAAAATTAGTACTGAACACTTGAGGCGTATTTGGTTTGACATAAGTCATTTTCTGGAAAACGAAAAGATGTTTACTGGTATTTGGTTGCAAACCAGATATTGTTTTGATGTAACACCATTAGGTTAAGGCAAGGATATGAAGTTGAGAGATGTGATAGTAGTGAAAGACAATGACTTTGACCTAAAGTAAAGGGAAGTCATTCTCCCTCTTTTGGAGCAAAATATTTCCCCTCAAGTATCAAGTACCAGAAAATAACTTATGTTTTGAAAACTATTAAGAACACACCCTTTAAGCCTGTCGGTACTCTTTGCCCTTTGCATCGAGGTATTTAATACAGGTATTCAAGAATACTTTTTGCCATACCAAATACACCTTTAAGCCTGTTGGTATTGTATCAAGGTATTAATACAGGTATTGAAGAATGTTTTCTGCCACACCAAATGCACACTTTTAAGCCTGTTGGGTACTTATTGCATCAAGGTACTCAATACAGGTAATCAAAAATATTTTCTGGCATACCAAACACACCCTTTAATCCTGTGAGATACTCATTGCATAGAAATATCCAAAGCAGGCAAATAAAACTGACATCCTAAACTTATTAAATTGGCCAGACATTTTCAAAAAGGGGAAAAGAAGGTATCTGTCTTACCTTTGATATATCATCAAGCACCTCATTCTCTTTACAATCAAATTTCTCCAATTGTTTCCCAAGCA
Organism: Solanum pennellii; assembly: GCF_001406875.1. Classification (NCBI taxonomy): domain Eukaryota; kingdom Viridiplantae; phylum Streptophyta; class Magnoliopsida; order Solanales; family Solanaceae; genus Solanum; species Solanum pennellii. The sequence goes on from NC_028646.1 coordinate 464,452, forward strand.
CCGCTTCTATTTCATGAATGAGATCCACATCATTCTGCAAGAAATAATCTTTACACTAAGCAAACAAAAGAATAAATTTGAAAGCTTCAAGTCCTAGAAGTTCCTGATTAGTCCTAAGGCAAAGAAAAACATTCATAAAGCAAACATTATTATTGGTGTATACCCTAACACCTTTTCCGTGATATGGGTAAGTAAGCTTGACGAAATAAAAGGAAGAGGACTTCACTCAGAGAAAACCAGTACTAATACTGAATCACACTTATTAGCAACACACCCTTTTGACTAAAGGTCTGTCGATTCAATTTCTTCATTTCCAACTTAAACACACTTCTTTTCTTCTCCCTTTTGGGATGGACTACAACCCAAAATCTAACTGTCAGGTATTTTTGGTAAGATCTAATTGTAGATTGATGAAATGGGTACACGACATGAAGCAACAGATGAGGCCAAGCTTGAGACTGAAGCTCAGGACAAACTCGATATCAAAAGTAAAGCCAAGTTGCGTCCAAGAACTTGAAAAAAAGAAGAAGATTAGGAGGCAAATTCGAAAGCAATGAAGCTCACTCATGAATTGAATTGGAAAGAGGATGAGCACGATGTAGCGAAACAATTCTATGAAGCAATCGAGTCAAAACTAAAGGAACAAGAGACTGCTGTCAACCATTTAAGCTAACTTGAAAAGCTTTGTGCTGACTATGCTGAGATGCTTTGAAAATGTGAAGAAAATAGCCGGTCAGCAATGGCACTAGATGGTGCTAATGCAACCAATATCAATCAAGAACAATATATTCATCCTATCAAACAAGAAATTGAAAGGCTAAGGCCTGCGTAGACTTCACAGAAGAAAAAGGCATCAGAAGCTGATAGGAGAGCCAACGCAAGAAAATACTGAGAGACAATGATGAATGCTACTGGAAATGGATGATGAAAAAAGGAAGTTTGCAGATCAACTAAACAAAAGGAACAGTGCAGTCATCTAGAGGATGCTCATGGCAAGCTCAGGCAACAACTTCAAAATTGTGAAGAAGAGAATAAAGGGCTGGTATTGCCTTTAGATGGTGCTAATTCAGCAAAACTTCTCACCTGAGTAACAAAGCTGACAGCAAGTCCACCTCGTCCAGCTCTTGCAGTACGTCCAACACGATGAACATAATCCTGTGGATACCTGCAGTAAACAATCACTACATTTATAACGTTAAACTCTTTTAAATTAACTTGTAATGGAAAGATACAATCATATTCGCACCTTGGAATGTCATAATTTACCACCAGATCAACTGTTGGAATGTCTAAACCACGACTCGCGACATCAGTAGCGACCAATATTGGGACCTGGCCAGATTTGAATTTATGAAGAGCAGAAAGCCTCAGTGACTGGGACTTGTATGAATGCAATGCAGCAGCATCAATTTCGAGTTCTTCCAACAACAAGCCCAAAAGCTGACAACTCCTAGTCAAAATAGTAAAACATGACTGTGAATGTACAGAAAGCATTCTTTTATTTTTTACGATTGATAAGTAAAGCATCAACGAGTACTGTCACCTCTAAGATTATGATACTTGTTCGAAACTAGTCTGCATACCTAAGTGTTGTACATACTTTCACTTATTGAAATCTACGCCTTAAGAGATCTTTTTTTGTTTTATCTCTTATTTTTGGTGAAATAGTTGATCTTGGTAGTATCATTTCCTCTCTATACCACGAACGTTTAGGGGGGGGAGGGGGTATGGTCTGAGTACATCCTACCCTTCCCAGGCTCCACCGGTAGGATTACACTGAGTGTGCTGTTGTAGTTAGTCTTGGTAGATCACAGTAGCCGAGTCACACCCTTTTACATACTTATGAGTTGTGAGACTGATCGGGGTGCTATTAGTGAAAGGAATACTGGATTTTTCATTCACTAAAAAACTGTATTGCATGCCAATAAAAACATAAAAAGAATACAAGTTGAAGAAGTTTTTGAATTAATTTTGTTTTATCAACCGAGCAACTTATACTATTCGAGACTTGAGAGGGTAGATAATTCCTTTTTTTTAATGTAAGTTTCCAATACGCCTCTCAGCTCTTTGTATATGACCAAATTCATTTTTCATGAAAAACCTTATAATTATGATTAGCAACAAGAATCAAACCCGAATCTAGCACCTTATCTAATTCAATACCATGTTGAACTTATAAAATGTTATGCAGTTTTATTACTGTAAATGCCCACGCACTAAGTTAGTACTGGTAAAAAACGGGACACTCCAGGTACAAAACAGATAAAAACAGACTAATACTGTAAGCTTTGGTACCATGTCGAGTTGTGTGCACCACCTCTTAAAAGCTTGTGCTATTAGAGAGAGTCAAGATGCATTAATTTATTTAGATAGGTCTCAAACATGAATTCTCTGCTTTTCATATTCTCGACAGTTTTGTCTGACAAACATTGCATGCCACAGCAGAAGAATAGAAACTATCATTTAGTAGGGTAATGCTGAAAAGAAAACACACATTTTTCCTGTTTCCATATACTCTCAGTTCTTTCTGTTCTCAGATATATCTTTCTCGTACTACATGCGTAACTAGAATGTCGTATTTTATACAATTTTCATCCATCACACAAAAGAGAAGTTAAGAAATGAACCGTGTATTCATGTATCTTTGCACATTCTCTTTAAGAGCGTTTTCGGAATGATGGAAAATAAGTGAATTTCTTACTTATTTTCTTGTGCTCGGTATGTTAGCAAAAATTATAGTCCTAAAGGATGTGAATATAGCCTAGACTAGACAAATACTATGGGCGGTGACCGGTGGGGAGGGTAGGGGTGTGCGGTGGTGGGAATGGGGGTGAAGATAAGGTGTGCTAGAGAGTGGGAAGGACATAAACACGAGGGAAGTCATTTTCCTCACTTATAAAGAACTTGTTTTCCTAGAAAAAGAAATTACAAAAATTTTAACCAACCGAACATCGAAAAATTGTAAACTGTTTTCTGGTAAATATTTTCCCTCATACCGAACACACCCATAGTCTCTGCTAATAAACCTCGCAACTACCAAATTTTCTGACCATATCTACACCTAATTGGTCAATATGACTAAATAACTGTATAAATCTTAGCTTATACAGTTGGGGAGAAGTAAGGGTGGGAGCTGCAGATAGAGATAGATGGAGGATTGTCCCAGCCTGTATTTGGTGGATTGTTTGGAAAGAAAGAAATGCTAGATGTTTTGGGAGCAAGAGTTGTGATCTTCAAAAGATCAAAACTAAATTGTATCAGGATCTTTTGTTTCTGGTGCAACCAAATGTATTTAGAGGACATTGAATCCATTATTGATATCCTAGGTTCCTGTTAGGATTCGGATTCAGATTCAGTTTTTTTACTTTTTGACAAGCTGTAAATATGGTTTAGTGCAACCCAAGCACTGGTTTCAATGAATATACACAATGTTACCTTCTCAAAATAAAATAAAAAAATCCTAGCTTATCTTTTATCAGCAAGAAGTTTCCAATCAGAAAAAATGAAAAACATAGAGTAATGCAAATATCATATTACCAAGAGGAATGTCAGAGTCACCAAAACAAATGAAACTTTTAACATAACAATTGGACCTTTACATAAGCTACAGACAAATCCCCAGTCAATAATTAAAGTTGTGACCCTGTGCATAGTTAGACAATAGAATCGTAATGGGAGTCATATTTTGACTATCCTTTCACACATGCAAACCACTCAAAAGAATTTTCATATGAAGCTACAATAACCCGAATAAAGCATGTGACTGTTCAATATTTATTGGATTGATAAGATATCCCTAGTGGTAATGCTTTAATCTATTCCATGACTACATAAGAGAAATTTAATTAGTAAAATGAGTCTAGGGATTCAGAAATAATTCTACCTGCAGGTGGAAACAAAAATAATTGCAGAGCGAACGTCTATATCTTTGATTTTGGATAAAATGTATTGCAGATAGACATCCTTCACATTTTTTGGAATAAAAATGTACTGCTGCTTAAGTGATTCTACAGTCTTGAATCCCTCATATGCCTCATAGAAATATGCTTTGTTTGCAGAAAGCTCAAGTAGCGTCTGCAGGTTGCTAGTCATTGTTGCAGAAAACAGAAGAGTTTGTCGATTCTTCGGCAAACACTGAAAGATTGCTCTCAACTCCTCTTCAAACCCTACGTCTAGAACTCTATCTGCTTCATCCAAGACAAGGAACTGAAAGGCAACATACAAATAAGCGTTCACAATTGAAGAGAATTTATTCTGTGCATTTTCAAATATTAAACTAACGGTATAGTAAAGGAGCCTGACAGGAACATGGGACTTCAAGTAAATAAATTCACCCTTCAGGATATGATGCCAGCCATAAACACAGAAAACACATAAAACAAGGAAAATGATTTTTGCTCTTCTTGTCTCCATGAAATAAAGTGTGTCTAAAACTTCATTTGTTGCTCTTCTTTTTCCTGGCCCTTACGGAAAAAGATTTCAGAGGGCTCAAAGATGATCATTACACAAATTCGGAACTTATTTTTTTGCAAAACCTGCCTTGCTGCTATTTGCCTGTGAAGCTCTACGAGTACTTTTGTGTACCCACATATCAAAATAATTCTCGTACATCGATTATCAAAGAGGTAAAAAGCTTTTTTGTATTATTTTTGACAAAAACTAGTACTGTGACAGTGCACTGATTATACAAATCTTCCGACAGGCATCTTTAAATGAAATCTCCTTAAAAATGTACCCTTTGGACCTTAGTTCATCTCAATTTATTCTTTCCTCTCAAAAATAGTTTCTTTTAGCTACAATAATGGAATTCTAAGAACTAAAAAGAGCTCTTAGTTTTTACCTTAGTTTTGGAGAAAACTGGGGGAATATCAGGATTCTGTTCAATGAGAACCTTAATCCTTCCGGGAGTTGCTATCACCACATGAGGTCTTTGCATCAGAGTCTTAGTCTGGGTTATCATATCCATTCCTCCCACAATCACAGCACACCGCAAATTCAAGCAGGATCCCAGGGCCCGAAACTGCTCGGCAAGCTGAAAGGCAAGCTCCCGTGTCGGAGTAACCACAAGACAGGACACCCCATAAGGATCTTCAGCTAAACGATGAAGAATAGGCAATGCAAATGCAGCTGTTTTTCCACTACCAGTCTGAGCTAAACCTAACACATCCTGTCCGGAGAGTATTCTGGGGATACAGTGATATTGTACAGGAGTGGGTTTCTTCATGCCCAGCTCATTACAGGTCTGTACAGCCCACCCGGCGAGGCCTAAGTCAGAGAAGGTGATATGACTAGGGGTAGGACCAGAGTTAGTCTCCTTGTCAAGCTGCTTTGGGGTTTCTTCAATGGAGGTTGGAGCAGGAACGAGTTTTTTTGTGGCCGATTTAGTTTTCCGGGAGAATAAGGGAAAATTCTCATCCACTTGGACTTCCTCTTCCATTGTATACAGAACTCAACTAAGGTAACTGTTATTAGGGTTTCACAGAGAAATTCCGATAGACTCTGAGAAAGTTGCGATTATCGGAGATAAGACAGTGCCGGAGACAGAGATGGAAGACGGCGGCTTTCAGTTTTCAGCCTATAAATGGGCCGATTTGGAAAAGCCCAAAATAAATCTATTAATTTGGGTTTAAGTTGAATGCAACCCTATTTGAAAGATAAAATAGATATCAAATATCAAACGACAAAACAATTCACTTTCGCATATGAATCAAACCACAAAATAATTCGCTTTCACATATGAACCGAGTAGAGTAGCTAGTTGACTTATGTTTAGTCGTATTACTATAGTAGTTTCTCGTCTTTTGAGTTTAGTCATTATACTTGAATCTTGTTATGATTATTATTTAGAATATTTATCGATCCTGACTATCTTTGTTTTATTCTCTCTACACCCTATTTGGTGGATTACACTAGATCTACCTTCTTCGGACCATAGTTTATAGATTACATAACACAAGTTGTTTGTATATGATCTTAAACATAAACTTATGTATTGGATAATAAACTTGAAACTATATTAAGCTATAAGTGACACTAAAAATGTGACCTAGCGATCAATAAAATTAATGAGAAACATAAGAGACTACTCAAATGAAGAACCCCAAAAATTCAAAAAATGCAAAGACATAGGGCTGAATCAGTTTCAATATCATTAAACGAAACGAATTTCTGAATAAAGCACGATTCTTCTTACTACTGCTGTTAGCTTTTGCTCCCAACTATTTTTACATTGAACATCTAATCTACACAACAAAATCTATTACTCATGATACACCAACAAAACTCATCAGGAACAAGCAAAAGTAGAAAATAAAAATAAACAAAGTTGTAAATCATTCCTCCAGAGGTCTTCGCAGGCCACAGTATATAGCTTTTCGAACCAGAGGGTGAGTATCTTCAGTTAGTACCTCCGCATCCAGCTTCTCAATATGCTGCCATATCTGTACATCACCAAACAAATTAAACAAAGACCACGATAAGAAATTGTAGCAGTTAGGTTGCATCAAGTTGCAGCATGAAAGTAATTCACACTTTAAGTAGGTAGCTGCAGTTTTGGGTTCTTTCAATTGGAACTTTAGGCACTTTTTTCACCAAGATGTGGTTAGAGTAGGTGCCTAAGTTGTGGTTAAGAGTGACATTAACTCATTACTTTAGGAACTTTACAAAAATGGGTTAATTTCACTCTTAACCACAACTTAGGCACTTTTTTCACCAAAAAAAGAACTCACGCATCAATTTGGCTGATAAAAGTAGTCGTAGCTGGTATCATCTATATTACAAGGATCCTCCGCAAATACACAGTTTTTGGAGGATCCGACAGACATCCATCAACACCTCTTAAGAGTCTAAGCAACATAGGCAGAAATAGGTCAGATATTGTAATTGCTACATGACAAGTAAATGAGTAATTACCTCTGAAGCATATTGCCTAGTGAAGGCTTTGAGGTAACCCAGAGTTGTTAAACACCATTGCTGTTTTTCATCAAGATTATAGCCCTTTCTTTCTCCGCTCCCATTCGGATGGCTGTAACTCGCCCACATAAAAGAGAAGAATAATTTAAAAATCATCAAGGACAAAGGAAACCAGAAGAAAAAACATAAGATAAAATCTTGTCTTAATAGCATCAGAATGAAGAGTAATTAATGGATACACCACCTTTTCTTTGGTCGTTCGTCATCCTTGTCTAACTCCATTACTGAAGAATCTTCAACGTCAATGGTCATATCATCTGCATGACCAGAGGGCCGCAAGGTTCCATCTCTGGATGCATCATGAAGGGGTTCCGCTAAAGCAGTCAAGAAGCTTTTATACAGTGAAAGAAACAAAGCCTGTAAATATATTTTTGTCAGCACTTGGGCCCTCATTCCAGATCCAAGATATGATACAAGTCAATTTTAATTCATCTATATTCACGAATCACGACCAACATAAAGTACCTCAATTTCATCAACTGCTCGAGCAAGGAGAGCTTCCTTTGCTTCTAAAGAATCACGAACAGATACCTCCTCTTCTTTTGCTTTTTCAGCATATGATTTCAGCCGTTTTATTCTTACAGGGTTTTCACCAAGAACAGGTTCCCCATCTATGACACTCAGCTTAGACTCGGCAGATTCTAACTCTTCTCTAGCTCTAGATGCAGCTTTTTCAGCCAAGACAACACTTCTCTCAAGGGATGAAATCTCTTTTCTCAGATCAGAAATCCGATTATACGTCTTACTGACAGCATTCCTGAGGATCTATAGCCACAAAACACTAAATCATGATTCATAACTCAAACTAGATTATAACAACGCCGGAAGTAGTGTTGGAGACGGGAAGAAAAACAAGCAAGCAATGCAGAGGGAGCCCAACAGCGTATCACAATAATCAGGCAAGACAACAAATTATAGGTTTCCATTAAAAAAAAGGGGAAGGATAAAAACATTGAGCCCAAAGAGTTCCAACTTACAACTGAGGGCTAATTCATAAGATTCCCCCCATCCCCTGTCCCCATACAAATTTGGGGAATTTCCTTTGCACCCTAAATACATGGCCAAACCTTATATACACCATAACTTGAAAAATCCATAGATAATACCCCACAATCTCACCACATAGCAAGGGCATTTATTGCCAAAACTTCTAGTGTCTGAAGGGCTAAAATTTAAAAGATCTAAGACAAATTCAACGGCTCATATTTGATCAAATGGCCTAAACATTTTCATTTTCTTATTTTTGATTAAGTAGGCTACATCAACTCCACCAACATCATCCCCACCCAGCACCGCCACCTACTCCATACCAGCTCCATACTCTTCTCCATGCCTTTCTCCCGAGCCTCTACCACCACCAAAACCTCGATCACATGCTCCAATTCAAGAAAAGACAAAATACCCCCAATGTTCTTATTGACATCTATTCACTCTTTCAGACCAGAAACCCACAAAAACAAAGAACCACAGAAATGAATCCAACTGTGAAGACAAAATCAAGATAAGCCAACAAAAAGCCTTTTGACCATATTATTTTTCTACTGTGCTAGGTGGCATGATCAGATGTAAGAGCGATCTTCAACATACAACAACAAAAAAGAAAGCTTATATCTGTTGTAAACATGGGAAGTTCAGCCCCAGAAGAGGGACGTAACTATTGTAGAGTAAGGAGTGGTGGTATATTTCGAAGATGGTGGTTTTATTGGTGGTGGAGGCTGTGACAGGGAGAACCAGATGGAGGAGAAGAGTGGTAGTGGTAGAGAGGAGTAGATGGTAATTTTGCAAGAAAACTAATTTGGATTGTAACTAATAAACTTACGAGCAAGGGAGAGCTTATTAGTTGTTTTTTTTTAACGTAATGAGGTGTTTGTTTCATGCCTTCCAAGCTTAAAAGTGTCCAAGGTAAAACCATTAAGTACTCGCTACAAATGTATGTGTATAATGTCGTTCATGTATTGACGGTGTGTAAAAGGAAGATCTGTACAAGTTGGAGGGGTATGTATTACTTAGACACGAGAGCTTACAAAGCACACAACACAAAAGTATGTGGTAAGTTTTAGAAAGAGAACATAACTGAGTTTTCAAAAGGAGAATGAAATAAACATGCCTCTAAGTAAACGACTTCGCACTAGTTAAATCAGGTAATTTACCTCCCATGAACTGTCAGAAACATGAAACCGATCAAGATTCAGTGGAGAGAAAACCCATCTCACTATGGCCAAATTAGATATAAGCCGATAACTCATCATCCGGTCGATGGCAATAGCTGTCATTTGAGCACTGTTTTGCCAGTAAGAACTTACTTCCGTAATCAGCTTAACTTGTTGATCATCATCAGTACACATCTTTGCAATGACTTGGCCATATCTCTCCAAGACAGTAATCAAATGAGTAAAGCTTTTTGATCCGATGTCGAGAAGTGTTTGAACAACAACTCCAAGGGTAATATCAAACCCATGGGCTGGAAAAACATTTTCTTCTACCCAGGAAATCATTTCCCGGGCAGTTTTCCTACCTTTCACCATGTCCTTGAGTTCTAAAGAAAGTGCACGCTCAGTTGGATCAGTACCATCTTCCGCACTATATTTAAATTGTGGTCCACCTCTTGGTGGAAGTAACTCCTCCAAAGCAGGGGCATTCTCAATGCTCTATAGAAAATGAAAGAAGGAAGAAATATATAAACTGCACTAAAAGGAGCGTAAGGAAATAGATTATTAATTCTTCCCAGAAAAAAGGAGACAACATCACTAACTTATTTCTAGTGTTTACTCCATCTAAAAATTATCTAATGATATATAGAGGTAAGATAAAGATTAAAAATAGTTTCCTAGAGAACATGTTCATGTAGTACTTCAATTATCAGCCCAAATAAAAGCAAAAACCTTTAACTTTAACTTACAGAATATCTGCTTCTAAATTGATACTCATAGAAGTAACAGTAGTATCACACAGTACACAATTATTCATTATTACTTGATGCAATTCAGTCTTGGGATTTGTTTGAGCAACCCATTTTATCTTCGAGTGAATCTTGTCCACTTTTGTCTAAATCACCTAAAGGAATGTTGTGAAATCAGGCCAAAGTCTACCTAAACTCACGCAATATTGCTTTTAGCTATAAACTTGATATGTTTACACATTAAACAAAAATGAATATCAATGCTTGCATATTGACACCCCCGCAACCCCACTCAAAAAAAAGGGAATCATATCAAGCAAACTGATTCATTTGTCTTGCAACATTTCAAATTGATTTTAAGCTCTATTGCTAGGAAGAGTGGAGAAACAAAGTTAATGGAAAATTATAAACTATGTGAAAGAAATAATATATGTTTAAATAATATTATAAACCCATTAAGGAAACTTTTTAAGCTTTATTGTATGTCCTCTTCTATGGCTGAAGCAAGTGTTCCAGCTTTCCGCCAAGAATACCAAGGATAAAAATGGCATATCATAGAAGGTAACTCGAAAGAATTGAAAATATAGATTTGTCCTAGCTGTTACGAGTTGGTGAAATTCTTTCAAAAAGAAAAATTAATACAATTGCCATGGAAATAACTCAAGTCCCAAATGTCTAACTTGTTATAGGTTGTCATTGGTCAAATATAAGTACAGCACCTCATTAGTGTGTTGTAACTCATTTGAGAAACTTTAATGACTAAATTAACTCAAAAACAATCTGCAACAAGTTGGTATTTTTCCACTAGTAACCAGATACCTGCTTGATTTTGTCCCAATATGAAAGACGGACTTCCCTTTCCAAAACCTCTTGAACAAAAACACGTTGTGGGGCCCACTTTGGGAGATCTAACACATACGCCCATTCTTCCCATGGCCAGATAAATTGAAAGTTTGACCTGCAACACAATTTCAAACAGAATGATCTCACTGTTTGTACACAAACACGACTCAATTATTAAAGAGTGTGTCCACATCTAAATGCTCAAGTTGTTAGAGAGCACAGTTTAATATATCTAATAATGTCTTCAGCACTCCCCCTCAGGCCCTCACTTATGTGCTTGATTCATTTTCATGAGTCAAGCACGTGAAAATTCTCTTTCTGTTTTTCTAATGGCTGGTGCCTGGTAAAGATACTCGAACCCAGAACCTCTACCTACTCTGATACCATGTTAAAAGATAAATCCTGGGACTAACTAAACCCCTAAGCAAGCTCAAGGGGTGATGAATGCCCAATACTATGTAAGGAGACCAATTATCTAACTCGCAACTGATGTTGGACTTCTTGCACACCAAAGACTGGACATCTAGGGTGTGGATGATATAATATGGGGCATAACATCGAGCAAACAATGAATTGGAATAGATCTAGGTACGATGTTGAACGTATGATCATTTCATCTAAGATCATCACACTTCAACATCAAAAAGGTAGAAGGTTGCAGTTAATTCAGAATTAACACCAACAAGAAGTTCATGAACAGAAAACCCAGTACCACAAATAAGCTACGAACACCAATAAGTAGCAATAATACGCCACTTGAGCAACATCAAGAAAACTCTTCATAAAAGCAATGTGCCATTACTGGCCTAACTGTTAAAAACAAGAGCTTGCTGAAGATAATGGAACATCTCTCACAACTGTAGCATTTCAACTTACAAATGATGTGAGAACCAAAGGACAAGACGTGTACGGCATTCCATGTCTAGATCTGTTATTTTATCAAAAAGAGCACGGACAGCTCCAGCTATTACCGCAGGAAAGGCCCCTGGCAGAGCCTAAAATGAGAAACACACAATCATGAGTACTAGTTAGTGGAAATATCTTCAAACGGAAACTTTCAGCTCCACAGCAGTTGATAGGAAGTTTATGAAAATTCTAAGAAGCTAGCGATTACCTTGCATAAATCAATGATAACCAATGTGTAATATATCGGTCTGAAGGGCGGTTGCGGCAACAAGAGAAGCTGCAAGATTCAAAAGATATCAGGAGGGATGAAGAAGAAGCTCCCGTAAAGTTATCATGCATCAATGATGAAATAGGCAACATCCCAAGGAACAAAAGTTAACTGAGAACACACTATCAATAATAAGGTTTTACTACTTCTATGCTGTTAAGGTTATGTATAACTTAGCCCCCCTTAAGAGAATAAATACATGTTCTTCATCCTAACTGTAGGTTAAGCTCTGCCAGTTCAGGTGGATGGCAGAGTTAAGGTCTGTAGGTAAAACCAATAGCCTCTATATGGTATACCTGCAGCAATTAACTTTTACCAGTTCAAATAAAAAAAGTATTCGTTCAGCAATTTACATATATTTCTCTTCCGAAAGCAATAGATGAGAAAGTAGTGGCTATAACAACTAACAAGTATTCACTAATCCAAATGTGCAGCAAAGCAGATATCCTGGACACCAGACCCCAGTGACTAAAATATTCACTATAACTTCCGGAAAGCATAAAAAGGATATCTCACTTTGATCCGGTGTGAAAAGCATATATATACACTTGAAATTCAAAATGTTCAGTCCGAAAAAATAATGGATGGGATTATGTGAGCCTTACAGCGATCCTCTAAAAAACAGAAAGAAAACACCATTTTCACCACTTTTATCTTCTAATGTGACCAAAGAGTTCTAAGAATCGGCACACCTTATATGTTGTCAGGGACTCAGTGTTGATTAATTGTTTTATCTGACATTTGTGACAAGTCTTTATGTGGATTGTGTTGAATGTATTGTATTATTGATAAAAAATTGTTTGGACCTTGTTGGACATATTATTATATAATGATACAATTCTTGTGCAGACTGCAGAGCGTATTTGTGTATCTAAAGTGGCGGGTCAAGGATCTTACTGGGTTATATTTATGCATAACTAACTACTTACCTGCATATCCATGTAGATGTTTTTTTAGGAAGACAAATTTTTCACTTTTGTAACGGTAGGGGTATCTGTGAACCACTTTTATAACGAGAGGTATATCATCTCTATATGGCAAGCGCAAGATGAGGGGGGTATATCCATACAGATGTTGTTATTAAGGATGAAGCTAGAAGCAGATGAGTTTGTGAGAGTTGATCCAGTTGTTGAGGTGAGCCTCCAAATTGTTCGAGGAGGCTCCCAAAAAGGAGGTATACCATTTGTTTATAACTGCACACCGACTTTTGAGTCTCTATTAGATGTTCCATGGTCTAGTGTGGGATCTTGGGCTAGAGTTTTCTTCCTTCATTTTATCATTATTATTGGTAAATACTTATGGAACAATTGGGATCATTAATTATTCGTATTTAATTATTGGAGTGTTGTAACTTGCATTTCTTTCGATTGAGTCTTGATTAAATGTTAAGTGCATGGTATGAGCTTGTTCGCCTAGCGGGTACTGCTGGTTGGGTGCCAGTCACGTCTAAGGGGTATTTTGGGACGTGACATACCCCGTGGAACTAGTTGAGGTGCACGGAGTTGGCGGTCATATCTGTTGCTATTCTTTTTATTGTGATGGAGGCACTAGTTTTCTTGTGGGGTTTTGTGCAGGTGAGCAGAAGATAGGGGAGAATGGTTATATCACAATTATTTGTTAATAATCCGGTGAATTTCTTGTGTAACATAGGTAAGAAAGCTTCAACATTTGTTTAGGATATTAATTTGGTTCAAAGTGGTGCAAGACTTAACATTTATATACAAAACCAGTTGAAATCTGTGGTATATATATATATATATATATATATATATATGTAAGAGTCTTTTGGATGGGCTTATAGCGTATGGCTTACAAGTATAAAGCATAAGCTAGGAATCCTCACCTATGCTTTTAGCGTAAAAACACTATTTTACCTTACACAAACACTACAAAACCACTCAAAAGCTATTCTGGCTTAAAAGCACCTAAAATAAGCAAATCCAAACAGGTTCTAAGGAGGGAAAGAGAGGGAGAGGGCAGAGGGGGTCTAGGAGCTACGGCAATAAGTGACCAAGAAAGGAAGGAAAATAGCATTGCTGAAGTTTAATATTCTCTAACACTGCCACCTACAATAAATCTTTATTCTATAAGCAACCGCAACAGTTCTTACCTGAGAAAATATTGTCTCAGCCATAAGATATTCATATCTGAAAGGTACAGGCAGCCCAACCATGTACGCAGCACATTCCTTTCGACTAGCTTGCATCAACCGAAAAGAAAAGGGAACAAGAAAAATCATCAAGTTCAGCATATCTACAAATGCACATAACAACTAGGTACAGCATATATACACAAGCGCACCTCTAACCTTAAACCCTACACCCTAACACAATGAACTGAAACAGAAATCCTACTAAAAATTAGTGGAACCAAAAATTGGGAGAATCAACAAACCATCCATTCAAGAAGAAAAGCACATCCAACAAATACTCTTCGACAACAAAGCGATCAATGGGTTGGAGATCCTGCCATTCAAAAAAAAAATAGAAGGCAAGATCAGCAAGTAGAAATAACAAGTGCAAAAATCAAGTTCAGCCCCTGAACAATGTATCCTCAGCAGCCAAGCTGTTCATAGAAACCAACTAGTGTTGACTAAACTCTAACATGCTGGCTCTATAGCTATAAGGCCAAGTAGATCCCTTCAATAACACAATATACACTGATATATTGCAACAATTGGTGGAAGATTTCCTGAGAGGAGGATACGAGGGGAGGGGAGATTCTAGGGAGAACTGGCAGGCACAAATAACAAGACTAAAAATACAACAAAGTAATAACATACTCATATCTAACACACCTGGATACATGCAAATCAAAACCTCTATCAACTGATCAAACACCATTTTCCTATGCTAGGATGAAGGATCAATTCAATAATCAAAACATAAACTAATCAATTACCTCAGTTTTATTTGAAGGAAATATATTTAGCCTCCGTATCCTTTGAGGATATTTTAACTCAGCTTCGTGCTTTTGTCTACCGAAGGCAATTCCAGATAATGCTCCGGGAGGACCTGGTTGCTCAGGGCAGCTTACTGGAGATAAATCATGAGACTTACCAGCAACCAGCTGTGCCTCAAAAGACAGGTGCAGTCTGGGAACTAGTTTTTTCCAAATAAAAAAGAAATGGACTTCAAGACAAGACACTTTTAACATTAAATTAAAAATGGGAAAGAGAAAAACGAATTGCGAGGACATAAAGAGAAAGACGCTCAAAACAGTCTAGAAATACAGAAGACATAAATCACACTTGACTTAAAGAAGTCAAATTGCACAATCAAGGAAAAACAATAGCCTAGTATTAATTTCAAGTTATCTCTCCAATTGCACAATCAAGGAATAAAACAAATTTAAGATAAATAAGAAGTAAGAATACCACTATCAAGTTTCCACCCTCTATTAGAAAGATCTTGAACTCGAGACCACAAGTCCTCCAAGAAATCCTGTACATCAAATATCTCAACTTTTAATAGTACAAACATTGCGGCATAGGCATATAAATGATGAGGAAGGATGGGGGTACAACAAACTACTTTGATGGAAGAGCATCTGGAGAATCTCACATGTTTAGCAAACTTCTATCACTCGAGTCCGTCGAATGATAATATGAGAAAAACCATCAAGAACCACAAAGGAAACTACCCATTATATGCTAGAAAGTAGAGAAACCAAGTCCAAGGCTACACATTGATTCAAGTTGTACTCTAACTGGCCACAGACAACAATCAGACACCAAGTCATACACATTCAACCATGCTCTTTTTCAGTAATTTCCTTTTTAGATAACAGTGTCAATTCAGTGCACAACAATAGGGCATGGTTCCAAAGTTCATACTATCTTTCCTTCAATTCATTGTTTTTTCTTTAATCGTTTGCTTTGGAAGAAGGAAAAGGTAATTTAATTTCAAAAATGATTAAGCAGGATCTTATTCATGAGGAGTGAAACTTGTCAGAAAACCCACCTGTGAACACCAATGAGTCATATTCATAAAAGTTTCACCTTATTCCTAAGTTCTTTTCTTAAGAAAGACAAGAGAAGGTGATTTGTTTTCAAGAGGATAACAGGGTTCTATTCATAAGAAGTGAAGCTTGTATGAAAAAATTCATAGTTCCTGCATTTTTTAAATCCCAATAGAAAAGATTTACAACAAGGCACCATCACTTTGTCCAATAAAGTAGCTTTTGGATCAACCATTTTAGAGAAGGGCAGAGGACTCATTTAGTTTGGCATTCATAGAGGAAGAGATGATTATGGTAGGGATAAGTTGAAAGGGTTCATCTTAGTTTAAGCAGGTAAAACGAAATTGAAGCAGAAACTACAGAAGAAGATGAAGAATTTACATCTTTATACTGATGCTGATAATTGTTTTCGTTCAAGGGACAAGTATATTCATAAGAAATTCATCACCCACTACTCTAGAACTTGTCTCTATGATACTATTGCTATGATTGAAAACATAGACTATATGATGTTAAAGGTCTTAAAAGAAAGTAAAAAAAAACAGACAGTGCAAATACACAAGCTAGTATAACATAAAGCGATTTTCACATCTACTACAAATATATACCTTCTCATTGACAACATTATTGGATTCTTCAATATCCTCAAAGACAGAAACCCCAGCATCAGACACACGCCTTCGAATACTTAAATAGGCTTCTACTCCAACCATAACCCTTTCAATCTCCTCAGGAACTTGCTGAAAATTGACATGAGAGGTAGGTAATTCAGCTTTAGCTGAGAAAGATGAAGTAAATAAGAAGAAAGGAAGCATATGATTGAGTAAAGGAATAGAAGATATTGGCACATTACACAACTACAAGAGAACCACAAATATAACCAGAAAATATATAGAGACGTATAAAATACATAAATTCGCTGTGAATGCATAAAAACCAAAAATGGTTGACAATCTTCAAGACACTTTGAGTTACTCCTCGGGCTTAAGTTTTCGTAACAAAAAAGTAATTTGACAGAAAGAACCAAGCAAAAGACGATGAAATTATACAAAAAAACTCCGGGTTTTTGGTCTAGTGGTAAGAGCGCACGCGTGATTTGCGAATTAGGCAAGTGTCACGGTTCAAAACCTGTAACAGATAAAGTGGAGAAGCAAGGAGAGGCAGGCTCATTATCCACCAAGTTTTGAACTGTGCGTCATTCACCTCAGGGATATCTCAGCTATCATCAAATCAGTAATAATAATAATAACAGTAATAAAAATAATAATACAATAATAATAATAATAATAATAACAACAACAACAACAACAACAATAATAATAATACAAAATAAGCTGAGGCACAAGCCTTAAAGCCTTCATGATCATGACTCCAGGCATCTACAAGCATGCAATATATACTCATAATCAACAATATAACCCTAATTCAATGTGTAATGAAATCTATACTATTTCAAAAAGAAAAGTCTGTGTGATAAACTTACAAGTGTAAGCAACAGAAATAGAAATATATTCCCACACTTTGCCCCTTGTAACAGATGTCTTAATTTTGAGATCAATCAAGTAAGCCTAAACGCCAATCTACTCGGGATACTGCCATAAATCTTTTACCCGACTCCTTTTTTGGATAAAGTTCCCTAGTTCCTACTCATATTGCCAATCTGCCAACCCCAATGTGCAGTTCAAGCTTAGATACAATTTTGGGTACAGTAAACCAGTAAAGAGGCTTCGCTATGATGAATCTCTAAGATCCATATTTTTTTCGCCCCGGCTCGTGAAAGAAAAAAGAAAATAACCAGAAAAAGTACAATCAGAAAAAAAAAGAACTTGTCACCCAATTGCAGGCAAGAATTATAAAGGTTTGGCATTTTGATCAAGTGCATATTGTTACCTCAACAAGTTCAGCACCACCCCAAGGAAGGCACGATAAAATACACGTAATATAGAAGTCAGCACGTGCTTGCCAAGAGGGAATTCCTTTTTCTTCGTCCACAGTAGTCGCTGCTGATGATAATAAGCTTTCAAAAATAACCACTAATGCACTCGGTTGGATAACTTTGCTGCACATCTAACAACACAAACAATATATTAACTTCACTAACAACTACCAATTGACTAGCGGCATCAGATCATACTCAAAACTGTCTGTGAGGACACAAGCAAATGTGATGCAAGGTTTCAGGTAAAGCAGAAACTCAGTAAAGAAGTGAATGAACTCAATTTGATGATAATAATCTCATGGGCGAGCCTAATCCAAAAAAAAAAAAATAGTCACTTTGATGTTCGAATGTCGCACTCAATCCTAACTGATAGAGTAAAATCATAACAAAGTTACAGAGAGAGAGAGAAGGATACAAATTATGGTTATGAATGAACTTGGTCCTGAGGAATGTTCTGAATGCTGGGATAATTTCACCCACAAAGAACGGAATCATAGATGATCAAAACTTTGGTAAATGTACTTTACACATATTTACATTCTTTACCAAATATCTCCATACCTTAACCAAAAGGCTACCAAACACCCTGCTCACAGACCACTTAGTTTTCAAACTCAATAAGATCAGAACAGAAAAACAACAGAGGACTTTTAGTTGGAGTATAACATCAGAGCAGCAAAAGTAGCAGATTCCTAGAACATACCAAAACAGTCAAAAACCTCATCAATATACGGATCTTGTTGCACTGTCCAGTCTCCAACGCGTCCTGAATTAAGGGAAAACAGCAATTATCAAAAGGACATCTCATCCAGAGTAATACAAGCCGATGTTACAAATTTGACTACAAAATTAACATTGATGGAACTTCCTTTAACTCCTCTCACACCACTTTCTTCAACAAAGGAGATGGAAATGCCAAAAGCATATAAGCAAAAGAACTCTCTAAGCTCAAAACTAGGAGTAACCCAGTAGCTTTTACCCATACACTGTATGTGTTTTAAAACATCCACTAAAAATGTATAAATATTTAATTCAGAACCCAGTTATCATCGTCAATTAATTTGAGATTACTAAAGGAACCCAAAGATTGCATATCCTGGACATGCCTTTGTGTACCATATTCTAAATATTTTAGCACCATTTTGCTGCATTAATAGAGAAACAGCAAGAAGAAAATTTGAAACAAATGAATCTAGATGTGTCTGGCAAGTTGATTTTTATAGTGTAAAAAAACAATAATGTAGCAGATAACCCCAGGGTAACAAGACTTAAGCTGTATGCAGTAACAGACATGGAGTTTAGATATGCAAAATCAAGGTAAATGCCACTTCCATTTATTACAAAAGATCCTCTCTTTTCCAAAAAAAAAAAAAAAAAAGCAAGACCACTATTCCCAATGCTCAAGAATAACCAAATATTGGAGCTTGCTGACCTGTAAATTAATTTGAGTGCTCTCCACTAATTTCTTGACAAATTCCTCATTTTCCAAATTCAAAAGGCCAATCTGCAGATGGACAGACGTCGTAAATGCAGAGAGGAGGAGGGAAAGAAAGTAATAGAACATTTATAAAAAAGTAAAACGAAAACACAAGAACAATTAATAAGCGGAAATAATAACCATGAAATGCAAAATATCCCAATAAATGAATTGATAGTGCAATTAACCAAATATACCCACCCAGAGCTACTTCAGTCAATTGTATGGATCTTATACATCCTTTTAACTCTACTTGAAACCTATCTCTTTCCAACACCCAATAATCTTGACTTGTAAGACATTAGTGGGAATCATAATACAAGAAGTTCTTTAAATTTCGAATAGCCTACACTGAATAAAAATATGAACTCCTGCTCAGCACAAGCACTGATGTGACAATACCCAGATAAATAAATAAACCTATAGAGATTCTTTGTAGAAAAGAAATAAAAGTAATAACATAAAGATTGCCCGGAGAAATAAGGGCCAAGGCAACATGGTAATCCTGATCGTGGGGGTCGGATCCCCACCAAGCTTCCGCCTAGATGGATGGGGCCAATCCCCCACCTTGTAATCCCCTCGCTCATATTTATAGGGAAAAAAAGGTAACTGACACCACCATTTTGTGTGGTATTAGATCATATTTTCCCTTTAAGGAGGAGGCGGAAATCAGAATAGATTTTTGGAGGCTTAGATTGGGGGATTTAAAATTTACTCAAAAGGGGGAAGAAAAGAGGGGTGACTAAAAATAGTGATGGAGAAGAGGAGGTGAAGGAGGCAATCGAAAGTTATGCGGGAGATACAGCTCTCGGACCTGATTATTTCACTCTAACATTCTTTCAGCAGTTCTGGAATATTGTAAAGGATGAGGGTTGAAGAACATTCAAGCCTTCCACGTTACGATGGCACTTCTAGGAAAGTGTATACATGGCAAGAAATTCTATACATGTTAGGGAAAGTGAATCTATGACAAGGCACTTCTAGAAAAGCGGTTATAGAGATTTGGGGTAGAGGTAAATGCTTTTTGGAGAAATTGTGGAGAAGCATGGGGCTTTAGAGGGGGGTTGGAGGACTAAAAATGCCCCACTTCCCAACGGTTGTGGCCTATGGAGGACTATTTTAAAAGGACGGCAAGAGTTCAACGAGAATACATCTTTTTGGGTCTACATAAAGACAGAACAGTGGCTGAACCCCAAGGTCGGGATCTATCTCACAGAAAGAATTTAAATGATCGGGAAGTTTGTACATTAGTTAAGTTCTTTAAAAGGTTGGAATCATTTCAAGGTTTGAAGGAGGGGGAGACTGCCTACAGTGGACAGAGCACAACAAAGGAAGACTCAAAGTGAGCCCAGGTTACAAGGTCATAAACAGGGCTCTTCTAACCCTCAATGGCCTTCCGATACAAATCTGGAAAGTCAAAGTTCCACTTAAGGTGGCATGTTCCACTTGGCTGCTAGCAAAGGAGGCAGTACTAACACATGAGAATCTAAGGAAAAGAATCAACATTCTGGTGACACATTGTTATTTATGTGGGGAAGCAGATGAGACAGTTAGACATTTGTTCTTAGACATTTGTTCTTATATTGCAAAATCACTGATCAACCGTGGAAAATTTTCATCAACCTCAGAGGCATTCAATGGACAATGCCTAGCAAGATTGTTGACACTCTCTCAAGTTGGGAGGAAGCAAGAATTGAGGCAAAGAACAGAAGTTATTGGAGGACCATTCCAGGATGCATCTGGTGGACCATTTGGAGAGAAAGGAATGCTAGAAGCTTTGAGGATGGAAGCAGATCCCTACAAACGATCAAAACAGATTATATTCTGTTATTATGTTTTTGGTGTACAAAGAGTTCCCATATAGGTGCAGAAGCAACCTTAGAAGTATTGGAATCATGCTAGGCTTGCTGTTTTCATTCCTAGATTTTCATACTTTTTGCAAAGGGCTTTCAGTACTACACAAGTACTGGTTTATAATACCAATTGTTACCTTCTCAAAAAAAAATAAAAAAATATGTCTTTTTGGATGGATGAGGAGAGTAGGGTGAGTTTTTGAGGTCATAGGTAGTGTGGACACAATACTTTGAAACTCGCTTTCCCTAACATGTATACAATTTCTTGCCAAAAAAAGATGTTGATTATCTAATTATGTATAGAATCTCTTGTCAAAAAATACTTCTAGTATAAGGGCTAGTTAACACCCTTTTGTTAATAATATTCTTACTTCATTAAAAAATCATATTTTTCCATTGAACAATTTTCCTGATTCATCTACGGTGTGTCTATTCCTGATTAGCAGAATCAAAATATATGTTTCTAAAAAACCTTGAGGCCTGCTGGAAAAATGTTTCGATAACTGTATCTGCTGCACATTTTTCTTGAGCTTCAACTGTGAAATTCTGAACCAATGTGGCTTTTAACAATATAGATTTATTGACCATCAATTGTCTAAATATGGCATCACCGCATATATATTCATAAGTATGTGAAGAAAACAGACAAGAGGATAAACACAAGGATCAAGAAGAAAAAACATGCACTGAACAGAACTCAGAGAAATGTATGATAACTTACCAGTGTTCCATACAGAGGTATCTTGTGAGGCAATTGCTCAGCACACTGGAGAAGGAACTGCAAGGTATAGGGAAATAAAGTACATAATTCAGCATGCAATTCAGTAGTATAACACTAAGCCTCCTTGTAAGCACAAATTGGATAACTCTTGATTAATGATGGCAACAGTGCAAAGCTTTTACAGCAAGGGAACTCTTAGGCAATGATAGGTTGGAGAGGAGGATGACTCTTCAATAAAGCGAATGATGGGACACATTTAAGAGAGACAGAAAACTGAAATCTTCAACTACATTATATATATACACCCCAATGAATAATTCATGCCAAAAGCACTGCATTATAAAGACTGGTCAATATGCCAAGAAAACTTATCAGAACTAAATTTTTTGTTTGATAGGTGAAAAGTATCCATTTGAAATTTATCAGAACTAGTAGATCTGCCAAGTGGTGGAAGAGTTGACAATTTTATAAGTTTAGTTTATTACACATAAGAAACTAACCCAAAGTTTTGCTTTTATGTTAATGCAGAAGATGCTTAAATTGAAACCAACATTCTGAAATGCAATTGCTCTAAATATATTGAAGCAGTGACGCTGGACCTCATCTGCAGTTTCAGTAGCATTGAACCTAATTTCCACATTTTTACATCAATATCTAACTATTATTAGACCCAATGATAACCAACAGGATAATAGCCTTCCATCAGAGCAAGAACATTTCACATATAACACGCCTATGGAGAAGGAACTAAATGTGGACATCTCTTTTGGGACACATAGACAATTTCCTTTTTCTTTTCTAAGGTCACATCATATTTGGTCAATACAGGAAGGAGAAACATTTCCGATCTTCCGTGTCTCTGCCATCATGTTGTCTAAAGTATAGTGTTGATTGCCAGTTACCACAATATTTGCCTCATGCTACTAAGATAACATGCACAATTTAATACATTAAGTGAAATTACAAAGTGGAAAAGGAAATGAGTGGGATAGTAGGATCGTGCTTCATACATACACAACAACAAAAACAATCCAGAAAAAAGTGGTAGTCCTCAGTACTTTGTTCGAGTGCTAAGTAAACAAAAAGTGGAGTATGGGTAGGTACAGCTCACTCGCTCTGCTAAGTGGGAGCACTGTGCTCATACTTTCTAACCTGTGAGCACCATAATTGAGGTTGAGCCAATTGACTCACATGAGCTTTCTCAATACCAACAACAAAAATAAAAACAACAGTGAGTAATAGAGGTAACGAGGAGTATTAACAAACAGGATAATGTTCTTACTGGAAAAACATCGTCCCCAGAATGCTCTATTTCTCGGCGAACCAAACTATGGCATGCATCCTGCAATATCAAAAAAACGATGAGAATTTCAAACCGTTTGAATTGTGAAATCCGTTACAACATAGAAGACGGATGTACTGACTATTTGATCTTTGAAATCAGCATTTCCGGCGTACTCAGGACACTTCTCGCCGAGTCGCAAGAGCAAACTCCTCCAACTACTCATTCCTTTTTTCTTACAAGCAAATTACAGCAGCAAGGACTCAACTGATGCAACGAAGAAGAAGAAGAAGAAGAAGGGCAGGGTTTTGTACTCTTCACTGGGCTTTACTCCACTCATATACCTTCTATTACAAAAGACCCGACCCGGTTCAAATCAAAGTACAAAATTTTTTAGGGCTTGTTTGGTTCACCAACAAAATTTACTAGGGGGGTCGTTTGATATAATGTATAAAAATAGTGTTGTCTTTAACATAAAAAACATATTTCAAGTCGTTGATTTATTTATATAACAAGCATTTAAAAAAATAAATTGAATTAAATTGTGAATGTTGCTAAAGTTATCTAAATTAAATTATTTTCTATACAATAATAATTCTTTTATACGGGATAAATCGATAAATTCATCTTTATAATTATAGATAAAGCTGAAATTAGAAGTCATGATTAATGATAAGAAAAGCCAATTATTTAGTAAAAATATTTATTTATCAATTTACTTTTTTAAAAAACAAGATAACTCTAAAATATATTGATATTAATAAGTTTGTGTATAGGTTAATTAACATAACAATAGGAGTTCACTCGAAAATAAAAGAGGATATAGCATTGTAATATTTTATAATTTAAATTTTTTATTTGAAAAGTATTCCGATCCATATCAAAATCTTTGGAAGATTGATGTAAAATTCAAATTGATCTAGTAATGTTACTCACTTGATCACTAAAGTTCAAACAAATTATTTGATTTAACTTTTACAGGTAGTATATTAATATTCGTATATAAAATTCAATATTTGTTTTATGGATAAAAATCAAGTATGATGTTTGTGATCTATTAGATTAAAATTTATTTTATATAGAGTGCAAGCTTAGATCTATAATGAAGATTTTTTTTTAGAATAATTCAACGTTTAATTTATCAAGAGTATTTGAATGTGCGCTTATCATCAATTATTTGGAGGTTCGAAGTTAAAAGCACAACCAAAATTTTCAGAAAATTCAAAAGGGCAACAAAAATTTTTATCAAATCAAAATGGCAACAAAGTTAGACGTGGAAACCAATGCATCTTGTAAGGCCCAACAATCTTGAGCCTTGTAAGGCTCGGGTAACATACGTTTTACAAGACGCAATATTTCAACGTTTTGCAACCATTTTAAAAAAGAAAATATCTGATCGTTTTCAACTCGTCATAACACATACCCAATCCAAACAACTAGCTAAAGAAGGAAAGTGAAAAATATTATCCAGTGAATAAAATCCATCATAAAATGAAAAACTAGATAATACTTGTATTAATCTGCTTTACAATTAAAATACAATTGTCAAAAATCAGCAATATAAGATTCGAGTCTAGTCAATATATTTTTCTTCTTTTACCTAGAAAGGCAAATTCTATGTTATGGCAATAAGAGGATATTAAAATACACGAAACTTAATTAGATTCAAGAGACTATCTAATAGACATTTTAAAAGCGTCCATATATATATATATAAAGGCTGCAAAACGTTGAAATCTTGAACCTTGTAAGGCACATGTCAGTTGAGCCTTACAAGACTCAAGGTTGCTGCACCTTACAAGGTACATTGATTTTTGTGTCTTGCGAAGAGAAACATAATTTAGACGGTGTCAAAATCTGTTGCCTTTTTGACTCCAAATTTCAATTATTTGCTTAAATATATTTAATTTATTTATGTCACACCAATAAATTCATGATATTAATATTTTTTTATTTCATGTTTAAAAAAAAAATTTGCTATAAAAATTAATTATATATATTAATCTCAATAAATCATACATTAACCTCATATATGTTCCAATTAAGTTTAATATACCAAAAATATTTTACATGAATAACTTAAATATTGATATTTTTTTAACCATGTCAATTACAATTAATAAATCATATGTTCATAGCTTAATTCAAACAAAATCCCGGCAAACGGTCAGTGCCAAACGCTGCCTTACCATGCCCCTTGTATGATTTTGAGTTTATCCTTAGCGCCACCAGCAACGCTATATGCTATTTGTGGAGTCGATTCAAATGAATCTCAGTTCATATTCTTCGATTTTAGGTCGGAGAATGGTGAAATGCGAATGGAACCTGAAATTCTCCATTTCTCCATTGTTATTCTCATCTAAGAAAAGTACTATAAGTATAGCAGCATTTGCAAGTTCGTCGGAGCTAAATGGAGCATCCATTTCAGTAGCTGGAGCTGAAAGTTCTTCGTCGATCCCTTTTTTTCGCGATTCCCCCATTTCAGGTTCCTTTTATTCCCAATTTGTCACAGTGATTGCTTCAGAAATCAAGTCATTACATTTAGTGTTTAATTTTTGTTCAGGGTCTATGGAGCAAGTAATGGTGGAATATGTTTTTGGGAGAAAAAAAGCAACTGAAGTTGCTCACTAGTAGGTACCCGAGTCCCGTTATCTTCAACTCTTTTAGTGTCTAGTTTTGTGGTTCATCGTTATAATTGGGTACATTTTGCCTCCATGCAATGTGCAAAATAGTTCTTTTTTCCAAGGGGAAGCATCTGTATTTCTTTGTGTTATTGTGATATTTCTACTTAAAGTTTCATACTTGCAATTTGGTTGGTAATAAGTATGATGGAGTAATGTTTTTATGCTGCGAGAAACTGCTCAATGGGACTAGCCCTTCTGTCTTTTATCTTCTCTGAATGACTCCTAGCAGTATACATATATGAACTGCGCACATTCGAAATGAGTGCTACCACTGATAAAGTTCACAAATTGCTTGTACTCTCTCCACTTCAATTTGTTTGTCTTAATTTCCTTTTAGCCCGTTTCAGAAAGAATGTATCTTTCCTCTTTTTTTATGGCAATTTGGTTGGTGACATGTTTGAGAGTTGAGACTACAAAATTGAAAGACATTTTGGTACATTCTACATACTTTAGTTTAAGACCACAAGATTCAAAAGTTTTCTTTACTTTCTTTAACTCCGTGCAAGTCAAAACTAGACAAAAAAATTAAAATGGACGGAGTAATTGATTTCTCTTGTTAGTGAGTATCTGTCTTATATGTTCCAGTTGATCAATTCGAATTCTGAGCTCATAAGTCTGTTTGACAGTTCCTTATTCCAATCATGTGTTATCAATAATAAAGGTGATAAATTATTTGTTACTGTTTCTCTTGGTTGCGTCTGTCTTCTATATTTCAGCTAATCAATTAGAATTCTGAAATCTTAAGTCTGTTCAAAAGTTCATTACTCTGTATATTTAACTTTTGACTATTAAACGTCTCAGCAAATGCTTCTTCTTTACAGTTATTGAAGATATACAAGTTAAAGCTTAAATGCATTGTCTTGTTTTGAGTTTATAGCTGTATGATAATAGGAGACCACAGATGCTCGCTTACCTCTTTCTATAATTGGGTAGCATCAAGGGTATCATATAATTTTATCAGCGTATAATCCCTTTTCTGGCAGTGTATGGAAGCATGTTGTTCAGAAGGGGGATGCAGTTGTTGATGCCACCTGTGGAAATGGTTACGATACCTTGGCATTATTGAAACTGGTTGCTGATAAGACACGGAGAGGTCGAGTTTATGGCATGGATGTGCAGAAAATTGCTTTAGAAAGCACTTCATCCTTACTGGACCAGTTTGCTAATCCAGATGAGGTACTGCTGCTGCTTAATTTGTATCTCAGGGTCTAATTAGCTATGACATTTTACTGATGATGATCCCAATAAATAGACCGTCCCAACTATCTTGGCGGAAGCTAGAGTGAATGGAGTTCAGATACATCTTTTCCATAAAGTTGTCATTCTGTTTGGTTTAAAGCATCTATACTATAAGCACATAGCATACAGTCGCTTGCATTTATTGTATAATAATCTTAATTGAAGATATAACACCATCCTAAAAGTGTGAAGTAGTTTATCTCAGCCCTAACTTGCACTTCCCCTCTTGCAAGAGTCAGGTCTCGGCATCTTGCCTGGTAACTCTACTTCCAACTCCAAATTACTAGAACCATCCAAACTTCACTAATGATAGTCTGTTATACTGTGCTTAACATATGCAGGGATCTCTCTGTTTATGCCCTTTTCAGTCCAAAGACAACTGGAACAAGAATTAGTTTAAATATTTCACAAGTGTGCGTATGGAACAGCGAGGCTCACCATAAGACTTCATTCGAAAGTTTGCAAGACCCACTCTCATTACTGCTCACACATGGGTGAATGGATTTAACCCTCTTTACCAGTGTCTTGTGAGCTAATGCACTTTATATTTTCATTCTAATTCTTGAACATGTGAAGGCGTAGATTGAGCATCCACGAAGAGTCAAATGGCAGAACTTGTGTTCTTTTCTTGACATTCAACTATTTCTCCTTACAAATTATTTTTCAGACGTAGCTTCTTTAATGACCATTGTTCTGACAATTCTTTAATTATCTGCTTTCTTTCAAAAATGATTGTTGTTCACCCACTTCATCAGTTATACATACATTTGAAGCACATCTGCTGTTCTTCATGCAGAAAGAACTTGTTGAGCTATTTGTTATGTCTCATAGTCAAATGGAGGACATTGTTCCAAATGATGTGGCTGTAAGGTATTGTTGTTTCTCAAATAAGGGATGTTAATGACTTAAACTCTGAATGATCTTAGCATCCGAATGATCACCTCCAATTTTTTTTTGCACCATGCTTGTGTCAGGTTAGTTGCTTTCAACTTGGGATACCTTCCTGGAGGTGACAAAAAAATCATTACCAGGTCTGAAACAACTGTACTTGCAATAGAGGCTGCTAAGAGAATCTTAGCACCTGGCGGACTCATCAGCATTGTAACTTATGTGGGCCATCCTGGTGGGAGGTAAATTCTTGAACCTTATGTTCATAACCATTTTCAGCTGAAAGTTCCCATTTCTGTTGTTTGAGAGTCATCATATATCCACTTGCTGACTATACATTCAATCTTCTTGACTATTTAAGTTGGAAAAGTTCTGTTCAATGGTCTTTCTCATTGTACTCTATTAACGCCCTTTAACTTTCCTACCGACCCATGTATAAGGAAGTATTTGTATGATTATCTCACGTGTGATGGTACCCTATTTGCAATGGGTTTAGTTTATAGTAGTTAGTATTTATGTTAGATACATATTTACATTTGTTTATCATATAGGGAGGAGTTTGAGAAGATTGAAGAATTTGCTTCGAGACTACCTGTTGAGGCCTGGAACTGTTGCAAACTACATACTTTAAATCGCCCACTAGCTCCCATGCTGTTATTCTTATTCAAAAGATAGAACAGGTTTTTTCTTTTACCAAAATGAGACTTGGTATCATCTCAAAGTGAAATATAATTCATCAAAAAGTGTAGTGCAATGTGATATTGTAGTTGTAAAAGAAAAAAAAAATGATATTGTAGTTCTGATTAATTATTAGTTCAATAAATGAAAAATGAGTTGAATATATCATCATGAGATACAGTTATATTTGTATAGCTGCTACAACAATCTCCACTTTTCATCCATGCATCATCCTAGTAGTTACAATTACTATATGCTAGATATATAGTTAGCAACAGAAATAACCAAACTGAAACTGCTAGTATATATGATGAACATGCAGACATGCCTTTATTTATTATTTCTAGCTGAAAGGTACAATGAGTTTTTGTGCTAGCCAGGTACTAAATGTTATTCCTAGCTCATTTAAGTAATATACATCGCTGTTAGTGTATGTAAATTTAAATTGTTACATGGACGGACACTGTATAGAACTTAAACTCCCCATCTAGAGTTGCATGAAGTTATTTTGGTGGTCTTCTTGTTGATTATTTGTTGTTAGTCCTAGTTCAATTTCCAAGTATGTCAACCACTTTTGGCATTCATATTCATCTACAAGCTGCTGAGGATGATGTTCACTAGTAATGTCCAATTTGGAGTAGCTGTCTAAATGATCCAAATTATTAATACTAGTAGGAGTACTACTAGTATCCAACATGTATTCCCAAAAGTCCATAACTTGATCATTAGCCTTGGAAGAAGTGGGAGAGAGAGACTCTAAAGTAGTGCTATTATTATTATTATTATCCATGTATTGGCCTTGATGACTACTTGTTGAAGTTGATGATGAAGAAGACTTGCATTCCTCTTTCTTCATCACAACTAATCTCTTCTTCAAATGAGTATTCCACACATTTTTAATCTCGTTATCTGTTCTTCCTGGTAAATGAGATGCTATCTTTGACCACCTGTACCATCATACACGTGAAATTAATTTCAAAACATAGACATACAACGTAAATTATCTATCTCTCACTCACTCTATATATACCTGTTGCCAAAAGCGCGATGTAGGTTAATAATGGTGTCTTCTTCTTGTGGGGTGAAATTCCCTCGCTTTACGTCAGGTCTTAAGTAGTTAATCCACCTCAACCGGCAACTCTTCCCACACCTCAATAACCCTATACACATACGACAATATAAATAACGAGTTAAAACTTCTATACACTGACATGCATGCTAACTTAGCAATCAAGTCGATAAATAATTTTTTTTTAAAAAGATCGTTGAGACACGTATTATCTGCTACAACAAATAAAGATACGTACCAGCTTGTTTAGGAAGGGCACGCCAATTGCCATGGCCATGTTTTTGTATGAAAGAAATAAGCTTCAAATCTTCAGAAGGAGTCCATGGCCCTTTCTTCACTTTACTTTTATCACAACAAGCTGTTCTTCCTTTACCCATAATATTTAATAATATTATTTGTGTATATATATTATATATGATAAGATATGATCAATAAGCTCTTATAAACTCACATATATGTTATGTTAGATTCTTTTTGATGAACCAATACATATATATATATATATAGTAGGAGGGTTTAAGATGTCTAATAAGGAGTGGGTCCATACCAAGAATTTCATGTGGACCCTGATATATGAATTAAAAAAATAAATAGTATCCGATGAAGTTATATTTGAACATATATTTTACGAGAGAAATGTTGAAGTTTTACGAGTAAAAAAGTAATTTAAAGTACTTAAAAATGAGTAAAAATAACAAATACACCATTTTCAAAATTGAAGAAATGTTGAATAGAATTATACAACTACTCTTTAATTTATATATTTTAAAAATTTATCTCTTTATCTTCATCAAATAGTAATCAAATTTACGTATATTTAACCTCTTCAGATTTCATTTAATTGATTTTTTCTGAATATGTTATTGTCAGATTTATCACAAAGACATTATGTAACGGAATGAAGTTTCTTTTCATTCTTAATCGATCATAACCTTAGCTTATTTGAGTTTTTGAAAAAGAAAAACTTCTCAATAGATATCGTTTTATATTTTACTTTATCACTATTAATAAGCAAATCAACAGTATTGTAAGATTATTGATTTAAAAATGTTGTTTAAGATCATATAGTTTTCTTAAAAGATCTTACATCACTAATAATATTAAACATCTTGTATGTACTACGGTAAATTTTTTTAATTATCAATATAAAATTTTATTCATGCTTCGAAAGGTTCGATCCATGAACTTGGAGATATATAATATTCACGAATAACAAAAGAAAGAACACGTGTTGAGTCATATATATACATATATATAATATAATAATTTAGAAAGATTAGTGTTGATTTTCTTACCTACATTAGACCAAAAGTGGACATCCTTTTACACAGTGATATATATGTTGTCACAGTTAGTTTGGTACGATTTTCTAAAGCGTTGAAACTTTTTTTCAACTTCCGACATATAAATAATATCGGATTAGTAGAAAATTTATGTTATAAAAAATAATTATCGCAATTTATCTCTCATCTAATCAGTTCATCGAAAAATAATTAATTTTATTAAAATAGTGAAAAACTTTTTAATTTTTTTTATAAAAATATTATTATTATTTTCGCACCAATTTAATCAAAATATTTATGCACATAGTGATTGAACATTTTGTAGGGAAAAAATGATCATATTTCCTTTTTAGTCTGTTTCAAAAAGAATGATTCCCTTCCTTTTTTTATAACACTTTAACTTTAACTTTTCACGTGACATGTTTAAGATCACAAGATTAAATGACATTTTGATACATTTGACATAACTTCAATTTAGAATCACAAGATTAAAAAATCTATTTTTTTTCTTAAATTTCGTTTCAAATCAAACTAAGTTATCATTTTTTAAACAGAAAGATTAGTAGTGTTTTTTGTCCCTTGTGTAGAAATATTACTACTTTAGTTTTCCACATATCTAGTGGTAAAAGTTGTGTTTTTAATTTGTTTATTTTAATTAAAAAAATCAGAAAGCTACTTAGGTGAATTTTTGTTGACATATATACATATACTAAAAAAAGATGTTTTTTTTTAAAAAAAAGTTAAAAGAAATGCATGGGACAGTCAGTTTCGCAATTCTAAAATGACAATTAAACGTAATTTTTCCTTATTAAAATGGATAAGGAATTAGAAGCAGCATGCATTTAGCATTTGCCTCAGCAAATAAAAACTTCATCCGCTCAGCGCGGAGTCAAAATTTCTCACTTAAAAAATTTAAAATATAAAAAAATAGACATATGAATTAATCGAAAGGCGTGTAATATCTCTTATATGTATATGTCTAAAAATTATTTTAATCATATATAAATAGTGTAATTTTTCATCGAAGATGATTCAGATTGACCCCTAACCATAGGGTAGCTTCTGTTCACTTGTATAAGTCCACTTTAAACTTTACACGTCTCTTAAAAAATAATAGTTAATATGTGTTTGACATAATTGCATATTAATTGATTTTTTGGTAATTAGGTCTTGGAAAATAATTGAAAATAAGTGTAATAATTAGGAAAATATGAATTTTTTTATTTGTTAAAAATTTCAAGTGATAATAACGAAAATCTATTTTTGAAATAATGAACGAGTAAAAATAAATGGAGGAAGTATGTATGCCAATATTGCTTTTAGGTTAATCTTTATTCATTTAATTATTTTAAATTTGAATTACGGCATTGTTTGCATTGATGACTTTTAAGAACCAATAATATTAATCTCCTATATATGATCAGTTATAATTTAAACAACAACATAATTTTTATGTGCTTCATTTATAAATTTATAACTTTTTTTAAAAAAAATAGTTTAACGTAGCCTTTTATCTTAGGGAGTTGCCACTTGGGATCACACAAAACTCCATATTTTTAGTATCATTAATTAGTTTTTGCCAAATATAGTTGACGTGTCATGACTTGCAATTTGTTTTTTTTTTTTTATGATCACAAAATTTAATGACATGACATGATTAATCTAAGCATAGTGGAATTGTAAATTTGATTAAAAGTCATCTATCAGTTGAACTTAAGAACCATCACAATTAATGCCATTTCCTAATTAAACACCTAGTCACGTATAATAATTTTACAAATTGTGTTTTTCTATGCATGCATTATTAATTTTTTAATGTATGTTTTATTTGAGTTAAAAGTGTGGCTAATAATTAGTTAATGTATTGAATTTGGTTGGAGGGTGAAAGGCACATAATGTTTGACACGCATCAAACTTGTGTTATCCATATGTATATTATTAAGCTCCTCTTATAGTATAATATAAAAATAATATTATTATCAAAATACTATATTAGCCTAGGTGCTTATAATTTAAACACAAAATTGGTAAATTTTCATAAATCTATGTCTCTAATTCTCAAACAAATCAACTAGACGTATTTTAAATGTTGTCAATGCTTATTTTGAAGGACCTGAAATTGATGACAATACACTCTTTTGTCACTTGTCAAACCATAATAGTTGCGGCATGGAATTTTTTTGGGCATCAACTTACAAGCTACTAATATCAATAATCACCAAAGCCCGTATGGTGCAGGTGCAGTGGATGAAGCTACTTTTTTCTTAACTAGTGATTCGGATTCGAACCCTAGAAATATAGAAATCCATGATAGAGAGCATTTCCCGCAAATGGGATTCTACGCGATACAAATTAAGAATGTCAGGCTTCAATACTGAATACTCGATGAAAAAAATAAACTTATACCAATAATGTTTTTATGTGAATTTTGTGGTTTGAACTTGTGAGCACATGAAACTTTCAAAGTGTTCACACATTGGCAGGTGAAAGGATCCGTGCAGTATCAAGATTGCTCTACTTTTTAGATTGAGAGAGTTTTATCAAAAGATTAAGAATCCAAACAGGTGAAAGGACGGCAGAAAAAATGGGACCATGTTTGACAAAATATTGTTTATGGTTGCAGCATTCTTTGACAAGCTAAAGAGTCCAAATACTCTTCACCAACAACAATGACAATGATTGAAGTAGTTTTGTTTTACCAATGAGTCATTGTGTAAAAGCTTTTTTTTGTTTTGTTCGCGGAATACCCACCACCTGCCACCATTAATAGGTAATTCTATCCACCAAGACTAGAACAGATGGAAAGAATCACCTAGTATTTTTTGTCCATCAGAGTTCTCACAAGTTTCTCCTAGGTAAAGGAGTATTATATACATATGGTTCGCAGCGGAGCAATTTATGAGCATATCTGAAGGGAGTAAAAGCCTCTTCACATTGCAGCAAGAAATGGAAAAAAAAGAGACCATTAAACCTGAATTTAACATAAGGTGCAGACAATCACAAAACGTTCAAACACAAGTTTTTTCCTGTTTATTCCAATCGTACATCACCAAAAAAGGGAACAGAAGAATGTTCATCCCAAATTCATGGAATAAAGACAGGACATCTAAGTTTTCACCAAGTTAAGTGCAACCTAGAGTCTGCCACCCCTAAGTGCAAGAACAAGGTGAAGAACAGAACCACCTTCGATATTATAGTCTTTAGCTGTCTTGTCATCTGCTAGCTGTTTTCCGGCATAAATAAGCCTGCATTAAACCAAAAGTATAAAGTGTAAATCCACTGTCTCAAACTGCCAAAAATAAATAACACACAACTTGTATCACACAGAGTAAAGATAAACTGGGTAGGTCGTTCACAAAAATAAATATATCAACTACTTCAATGTCTACGAGACACTCTGCACATTCTGCCCATAAGATGAAGGTGAAATCCTACAACATCTCAAATAGGTACACCAAGACTTCCCATAAACTAAGAAATGGTATACAAGTAAAAGCCATATACTGATGTGCTATAGTACTATAATGATCATGACAGACAAATATAAGTCTGCCAAAATGGTTAATGAAGAGAAATATAATGTTTTCATATTTTCTATGATCTCAATCCGTTAAGATACAAACACCATAGACTGAGCACTCATATAGTTCTGTTTTTTGGCATTCACTGTCACTGATAAGAAAGCGAATAAGCAAACTTGTCCAAAATTATTATAACAAACTACATGTTGATTTTATCTGTGTACTAGCAAGAAAATCCTTTTACGAAGTCAATACTAAGCGAAATATCTCTCAAAAAGAGAGAGAATTGAAAGTCTCCAGGGCTTCGGTCTAGTGGTACGATTGCAATATGTGATGTGGGTAAGATGCACGTCAGGGGTTAGAATTCTGCTGAAGACAAAAACCTTGTGTTCAAGAAAGGCAGAGGGGCAGAACATTGTTGATAGAGCTTCGAATCATTCACCACCCCAAGGATGTCATGATTATCCCAAAAAAAAATAATTTACACCCAACTTGGAAAAACAAACACCAGGATGCCCACCATTTTTATGGCAATGCTAGCAGGCAGGTCTCAAATAAGACTGATAAAATATGACTAATGAGAGCAGATGCAGATTGCAAGATCTATAAATTTTATGAGACCTGCTGAGTTTTCTAGACGATGTATTAAGCAGAATTGCAGATGCAAGACCTATTAGACCCGTTCCCTATTTACAACGCACTTAAGCTTGCAGCACTACCAGTTTTTTAAGAACTACCTGACATATATTTCAAGTCATTAAGTCTTTAATTTTATGCTATCAAATAAACCACACAAAAGTTCATTTGTATAATCTAAAACCTGGGGTATGACCCAAAATGGACATGAGGATTTCACATTCCCTCTATCCTTAATTACACTGCATTTAAGCAAATCATATGAGACATTCAATTGTAACACCTATGGTCTAAGGATGATTACAAATATGGAATCGGGCATATAAGGGCATTGAATAATAGAAATCTTTTCAAGTCCTAAAGAAGTACAGTTATTACTGGAATGCTAGAAATAACAGGGAAGAGAAACATGACAACCTGCACAAATTTGAAGGGAATTCCAAAAAAGATTCATAGGCCAGGCACACAGCATCGCACATACAACATAACTGATCTTTTGGTCTCATAGTTTGGGGGGAGAGGAAGTAGTATGGCACGAGGAAGAGGAGAAAACACAAACACTGAAAACCACAAATCTAGTGTATGCAATTTGAATGAAATAAAGGAAATACAAACCTTTGCTGCACAGGAGGTATTCCTTCTTTCTCCTCAACACGTTCCTTGATACGATCAATGGTGTCAGTGGGTTCAATGTCGATCTCAATTTCCTTTCCAGTGAGAGTCTTCACCTTGATCATGGTTCCTCCCCTGAGCCTCAGAACAA
Organism: Solanum pennellii; assembly: GCF_001406875.1. Taxonomy (NCBI): domain Eukaryota; kingdom Viridiplantae; phylum Streptophyta; class Magnoliopsida; order Solanales; family Solanaceae; genus Solanum; species Solanum pennellii. The sequence continues at coordinate 500,333 of NC_028646.1, forward strand.
GGTGAAGAGTTGATTCTTTCTGAATGTTGTAATCAGCCAGGGTTCTACCATCTTCCAATTGTTTTCCAGCAAAAATCAGTCTCTGCTGATCAGGAGGTATGCCTTCTTTATCCTGGTAAGCAACACATCAGCTCTTAGTAAAATGAGAAGAACAGAAGATTGACTATTACATGTTAGCACTAGCGCCAACAGTTAACAAATACTACAGAAGAGAAGTGGACAAACACAGGATAGGTCAGGGCATAGATAGCAGAAGAAGGGGGCAAACTGAACAGAAGGCAACACTTGACCATACAACATGCAGCAAATCACATATTTTAGGCAATTAGAAGTTAATGTATGTACAATTGTAATTTAAAGACCATAGCTTTGATAGGGACTGTACAAATATGAGGTTTTCCTTTAGCGTTATGGTGGGCTCTTACATTTCGTGGGTTGGTCATATTTTGGCAAAGCATATCTTAAAATATTAAGGTTGACTTCAAATTAACTAGTCAGAAAGTAAAAAACTTAGCATAAGCTTGAGCTGTATTTGACCAGGTCTGTCTAGCCTTAAAATAGGGAAAAATCATGGTTTAGGGAGCATAGGTCTCTAGCATCTTTGCGACCTGCTTGACAAAGGGTTCACTATACCTAGTGCCTAAACAAGATAAAAGGCTTCAAAACAAGCTCCAAACAGGTGAATATCTTGTAACAGTGGCCTATGGGATATCATAAAGAGCGTGATAGCACCACCAATCCTCTTCACATGTTGTACATTCACTCCAATAACATCTCGAGGAAGATTAGAAAGGGCAAGCAAGAAGTGAAGATAACCTTTGAAAGTGAAACAGGGACTTTACTTGGACCATGCAAGGAGATAAATGCTCCACCAAATACTTACCAAAAAAAAGAGAAGAAAGAACAGTAGAATATTTTAACAAAAGCCACCATCAATCACACACAAGACTACATTCTGGTGTCAACACATCATTGCATGCTTCTGTCTGTTTTCTATCAAATTTTTCTGAAAGTATGCAATCAAAATCTGGTGCCTTTACATTCAGGAGATACTTAAAATTCAATATATTTAATCACCTGTAAATAGTAGGCAAGTTCCTTTTTTGATGCAGGTAGCTTAAGAGAGTTTATCATTCATAAGATGCACATCAATTTGAAGTGCATATCCCATTTATGCACAACTAGGACAATACAGACTAAATGCATTGTATGCGCCAATAAAGTCTGTATCTATGGAACTATGTATTACCACAGAGGGTTTGAAAGTCCCTTGTTTTATTTGAAACGTACTTAAGTATATGAAATACTCCCTGAATTTCAATTTGTTACTCCCACAACATGTGTGTCCACCAAATCTAGGACAATGCGACTAAATCAGCTAGTGCTAAGAGCCGGTGCAACTAACTTTTTTATGAATAATTTCAACGGGATACCTATCACCTCAAACCCGCAATCCACTGACTCAGCTAGTGTTTAAAGACAGTGCAACTATATATATATTTTTATATGACTAATTCCTACAGAATGCCTGCCTCACTCCCATAACAGGTATTTGGTAACTCTGTCCATCAAATCTAGGACAGATGAGACGTATATCCAAAAAACTAGTGTATTTAATAAATATGTCATCAATGCCATTATATTTTAACATACAGCTTTGTACATAACTATGATACTCCAAGTGATTAATTAAATCAGCCAAAAAAGTAAAAAATACATCTAAATTAAGAAAAACCAAATTAAACCCACCCACATCCGTTTTAACCCGAAACAAGCACATCATACCTGTCACCTCACACCCACAACAGGTACCAGTGCCTAACTATGTCCACCAAAGTCAGTACATAGAACAAAATCAACTACTGAGATCACGAATTGACAAACACAAACACGTTGAGCAATTATACGTATCATATCAATCTCAACACATACAACAAGATACAAAACCCTAATTTATGAAAACAACAGCACAAAAATTGTGAAGCATGAAAATAGTACCTGAATTTTGGCTTTGACATTGTCGATGGTATCGCTGCTCTCAACTTCGAGGGTGATGGTCTTTCCGGTTAGGGTTTTCACAAAGATCTGCATGATTGATTGATCGATCGATCAAATTGGTTCCTACAGAAGCAGCTCGTTCACTTTACGCTAAGCACAAAAATTCGGATGATGAAATAATAAGGAAAAAAGAATAGGAACCCTATTTATTTGTTCTATTCTATTGGCCCTAAAAACAAACAAATTTCTGACCCATCAAATATATTCCTTTCTTTTTATAACCCGCTTTTTTTATTTTTATTTATTCTAATAGCACACAAACAACAAATAATATATGGTAAAAGGTTTTCTATTACTAGTAAATTTCAAAAATAACAAATATAAGTTTCTATAGTTATAATTTTTTTAATTACTTTCTATAATTATAATTTAAGGGAAAATTAAGTTAACATTCCATAAAAGCAATATAATTATAAATATATACCTCTTTACGCTCATATTTTACTCAATAATTATTTTATACACCTCTTCGATTAATTTCGCTTAACTGATATATTTATATTTTGATGTAAATCCATGTTGGTCACGGTTTTATAGCGAGAATTGGAGAAACTGTAGTCATGAATTACAATTTTCTTAAATTGTAGCTATAGAACATAATAAAGTCTAAAGGTTTGTTATTTTGATTTTTGTATAATGTTCCCGTTTATTGTTGACAATACAAAATACATTATTTTTTAGATCTTAGAAAGTTCTTCTAAACATTTTTTAATACATAAATAGTTAATTAACTTAACCTTAACTAATATGTATGTTGTGTTGAACTTTATGACGTCACATAAAATTTGTATCTGCTTGTGCATATATATGTTTGATAGTGGTATAGAGCATGCTTTGGATATAGTTAGGGTTGTTCATGGTTATGGTTAACAATCAAATCAAATCGCAATTTGAACCAAACCGATTAAAAAAATCGATATTTGATTTAGTTTAGTTAGATTAGGTTTGGTTTTTAAATTTCAAAAACCGATACTATTTGGTTTGGTTTTTATTTTACTAAAAAATAACTTCAAAAATAATCAAACCGAACCGATAAATTAAATATATAAATTTTATAATTATTTATATATTATTCATAAATAAATTAAAAATATTTGTTAAATGTTAATTATCTTAAGTCTTTAACTTTATCATTTTATCAAGCACAACACTTTAACCCAAGTATAACAATCTCAAATCCAAGTCCATCAAAATCCATTTAGTCTTTACCTACTCTACCTTCACATAAAATAGTCATACTTACTCTTAAATGAATCACTTTGTTCGTGTAATGATAACTCTAATATTGCTTAATTGCTTGTCTGAACCGACATTAGCTTTTCTGTAAATTATTCATGTACTTGTTATTTGTGTCTATCAAGATACTAGGTCTTCACAAAAATTATTACTTTCATACCGAATAAATCAGAAAAACTGAACCAAACCGACACTAACCAAACCGATGGTTATTTTTTTCGTTTGGTTTGATTTGATTTTAGAAATTTAAAAAACCGACTAGATTGATTTGATTTTGATTTTAATCAATAACCAATTCAAACCGAACTACTAACACCCTTAAGAGCTAGTTTTTGGGATTGAGCCAGACCCAAAATTAATTTATTTACGTTTGTTGCACTTAAAAATGGTCATATGTTGGATGGTATCATGTGGTTCACTTGTAATAATAACTATAAAGCAAATTCTGGACAAAAGTACTACATCTCACTTGACATGCGTAAAAATTCATAAATGAAGCTTGAAGGAAACAACACATTAACAACAATATTTTTGTTTCATATCTGAAGCAAACAACACATTGACAATACTGCTGATATTCATTTCACTGTGAATGAGTTACAAACATGTTAGTGTGTAGGCGCGCATGAGAGAGAGAGAGAGAGAACCTGTTGGCGGAAAAAGAAGGAAATCTACTCGAAAACTCATTCAATTTGTGGTTGTCATCTGCTAATCCAACTGCTTTCAGATGTAGTACGATGAAGTTGAACGAAAAGAAAAAGAGCAGTAATTTACAGAATGCGTCCATGAAAAAGTGAATGTAACTTGACATTAATCATTCATAAGCCAGAGACTCTGCGTTCCCTAAGCACATTTCTGCGTTGAGGAGGATCTCTTAGTGCTGGTTCTGTTTTTGAAGTGGTGCCTTTGGTCACCTTTAGACACATGCAAAAATAATGAGACACGAAACAAAATGTCACTGTAAGTTTATATGATGGGAAATCACACATACCAGTGTTTACTCTATTGCTTTCACCGAGCACTACGGTTAAGCAAACCTTGGAATGACAGATAAAGATCTTTGTTCTCCGTTCCGAAAATCTCTTCTGATTTTTTCAAAGTTTCCTAAATTTATAATGGCGAAAAGGAATAGGAGAAGACGTTCAGTTACTAGTAGACAAATAGGAGGAATTCATAGAATGTTAACGCAACTAAAAATGCTCATCACCTCACGAGACTGCTTTTGTGCATTTAATTCCTTAATGTTGGTCAGAAAGGCACTGAACTGCTCATAGGATAGGCGACTCCTATATCAACAACATGTGATACTGTCAGGTGAAAGATACTTGCTTAGTAAAAATAAATTTTCGAGAAAGAAAGTAGTTTAGCTATCCACCTAGCTTGTCGGAAGAACTCCTTCCCATCAATTCGAGGAGTTTGACCTAGTAATTCGCATTAATGAAAGCAGATTAGAGGATCATACATAAACCAGTCAGTAACAAGATTTTTTGAAATTATCTCAAGCAAGAATGCCTTTGTAAATGTGCAACACCATAAGTGCAATACAACAGAAAAAAGTAATATTTGCAAAGCTCACAAAAGAAAATTGAAAGTTAGTTCTTAGGAACCTGGCAATGGGCGTGACTTGGGAGGGGAATTAGCTGCTGATGACTGTTGACTTGATGGGAAAAAAGATGACATTGAACCACGTCCCTCATATTGAGAGTTTGTTGGAGAGTTGGCGCCAGACATCCTCTGGGGAGATCCAGCAACAGAATATCTTCTAGGAGATACACTAGTGGAGATTATTTTGGGAGTCCCAGTTGGAGTAAAACGCGGTGTTATGTAGGGTGACATGGAATAACTTTGCAAAGCTCGCTTTGAGGCTGGATCCAAGAAAATGGCACAAAGTTAATTTCTTTTGCAACATTATGATATTATAAGCAGAAAACATAATGTTTAAATACCATCATCATTAATTACTGTGCTGTCCATAGAACCATTGAAAGAATGGTGTACTGCATAGCTGTTCACCTCCTCTGCACGATATTATCATCAAAACAAAATTTAGAACATCAAAGATAGAACACCATATCTTGAGGCAGCCAAAAGTGTGACATAACATATTGAACATGACAAATGAGCACAAAAGAGGAAATACATATAAATTGAAGCCAAGACATACCCTTCGCGGAATAGGCCTTATGGTTAGATTGGTCGTAAGTGCCAATATCAACAGTTTCAGCTGGCTGAAGATGCAGAAACAAGATTGGTAGTTTAGTCTAGCAGAAGCACATGATAGAAAAGAAAATGGTCTTGCTCTAATGCTACTAAAAAGCAGAAATTTGACTAGCGCAAATATCTGAATTCCAATATTATTACCAAAAAAATCTTTTAGGAAGTTTAAGTAGGAATTTGGACATGAATTTGATGATATTTGAAAAAAATAGTATTTGAAGTTAAGTGAAAAAAGGGTATATGGAAGTTGGAATAGTGTTTGGATATGCATTTAACTTGAAAAATAGATGAGGTTTTGCGCGGGGAAAAGACTTACAACCACTTTTTCAAACTTGAAAGACTCAACTTCAACTTGGAGCAAAAAACTGACAACAATGTATGACCAAACAGTTCTTTGAAAAAGGAAAAAATTGTATGTCCAATGGGCCCTAAGTTACTCTCTACATGATTTTCCTAAAATGAAATGTGAAGAGATCAAAATTCTGAAATCTTACCGATGAATTATCATCACTAAGAGACTGCACCAATTGCCTTTTAAAAGTCTCCAACTGTAAAAATAAAGAAAGCAAGTTTATGCTATGCAACAAGTAAGCAATAAATGACATAGCAGAGGCAGAAGCTACAACTAAGATTTCAATCAAACAATCAGAGGCTTGGAAACCACTGTCATGTTGAGGATATATTGATAAATCTCTCTCCTATAATGCTCTAACTTTGTCATCGAATGCGGCTCTTGATGAAGAAGTAAGAAAATTGAAAGGTGAGACTGCTTTCTCATCACAAGATAGAGATATGGAAGTTGACGGATCTGGCTTCTCTGAGAAAGAGCATAATGTATCTGAATCACTTACTCTCTAAGGTGGAAAATTCTCACGATATAAGCCAATTTAGGCCCACTTCTCAGTTTCATGTGATTGATGATTTATAAAACAATGACCAAAATCTTGGCTAAAAGTTAATTGCCCCTGTGATAAACTGTTCAAAACCTTCCACCAATGTAGATCCATATATAGCAGCAGTGCTATAAATAACCCTTTTTTGGTCCAATAGTTGATTCACGGGATAGGAAAATCTAAAAGGATGTTGGACTTATGACTATCACAGCCCTGAAAATGAGACAATGGGCTAAGCTTTAAAGATACATTGCATTGGGTTGCCTTCCCAAATAACTTCATTACTTTTATCATGCACTGTGTATCTGTATCTTTCCTTGATATTCATTACAACAGGGATCTCAGTGTCTCACTGACCAAAAACTGTTAAACATTCATTCCTTTTTTTTGTCTTGCACTTTGGAATGGTTATCTTTATTTATTCATAAAGAAAAGAATATGTAAGCAGGGAGCCTGTGACTGGTAATACGGTTTAGTTTTTGTTTCTCATTACTTTACAGCTAATATTTGTTAGACATTCAAGCGGTTCAACGTTAGTTGTGAAAAGGGTCTCAAAAAGGTTTATAGATACTTTTTTTTTTGATGAAGTAATTAATTCTATTTATAGTTACTTCAACTACTCCAACCTTAAGATTTGGATTGGAAACTCAAATTCTTTACATGGCATTAAAAGGAAAACTTTGTAAATTCATTTTCACAACAGCTTTGTCTCTACCTACTGTAACATTCTGGACTCTCTCTCTGAATTTAGTTCATTGAGCCATAGGTTTGCTCAAAAGACCCATTCCTGTTTATCCTGCTGAGCCTTCTCTCTCAACTATAAATCTACTCTTCCAACTGTAGAACCTATTCTCTATGCTCCAGGCATGCTTCTTAACATGCTGAGCCTCTTCATATTGACGAGCCTACGCTCTAAGCTCAAGACCCAAACCTCTTGAGCCACCTTGGATTTATCAAATGATCAGGAACTTCAAACTGCAATCAATTAAGTTGAACTCGATGTGCCAAATCTTAGTTGCATCAGATAACCTAGTAAAAATAGCTTAAGGGGCACTACAGCATAGAAAATCAATCTAGTAGTATCCAGTGAACAAAGGTTTCACAGTCATCTACTTGAAAATCAAATATATATTTTAAGTAAGGATACAGATCCCCTCAAGAAACCATCATCTCTTTTTACCTACTTACATGATAGTCTTAGTCTTTACATTTTAGAACATCCCAAAATGTTTGAAAACATTCATACAATAGTAGTGTAATTTGTAACTTTCACAAAGAATTCAAATTTATTAAGTATTCAAAGTTCACATCTTGATGTGGTGATATTTCAATCAAACCAACTTTTCACTTATTACTGCAAGTTTCTGTTCACTATCACTAATATAATATAGATGCCAAATTAACATCTTAAGCTGAATATACGGTGTTAGACTGTATATTGAGCTTAAAATGTTAATTTGATGTACATATTACATTACTATAAAATGGACAGAGGGAGTGCCAAGCAGTAGCGTCAACCCATGACTAATTGAAGCATAACCCTCTAAAAAAAATTAATCCAATAATCCAGCAGGAGTTCAACAACAAAATTATGTATTAAACAACGTTCAACTTAGATATTTTTCTCCATTAATCCAGCAGGAGTTCAACAACAATAGTTTAAAAGAGATAACTGGTTTATCACCTTTGCTAAATCTCGAGCCATTTTCTTTACTGTCATAGCCAATGAATCCCTCTCCTTCGTAAGCTTCATCTGTCATTTTTTACCAAAAAAAGTTAGATTAAGGCCTTTCCGTTCCAAACAAATGCAAGCGTTAGAAATGAAAAGACAAGCAAATACAAGCAGTACATTATCATCACAAGTAAATTGCAACCGCAATTCATTTTCATGACAAGCCTTCTCGAGCTGAGAGACCTTGTCCTGGAGCTCCACATTGACCCGATCCTTGTCGTTAAGCTTCTGATGAAGTCTCCCCGTCTCCGACTCAAGTTTGGTAACACGAGACGCTATAGCCATGGAAGTAATCTTCCTAGCTAGATCCAACTGGTCGTAAGGGTCCGTTGGAATGACCGATAGTATTTCATCGGAAAGATGAAAGTCCGGCCCGGGACTCCGGCTACTATCGCTGCTGCTATCCAACGACATCTCCGAATTCCAAAAACCCTAACGCCCAATGATGGAAATTTGGGGGAATAAATGGATTACGGAGAATCCAATGGAGAATTTGAACAGAAGAAATGAGGTAATTAATGAGTTTAATTAGGAATTAATTTTGATTCTGTTTGACTTGTGTTTTTGAATTTAAAAATGACTAATTAAAATAAAGAACAAATGGGACATGCTTTACGGTAGTTTGTCTCATTTATGGGTTTGAATTTATTATTTGTTTTCCCTCCAAAGCTTAATCGTCCTTTTCGGTTTGGTCCGCTTGGGCCTATGGGCCCTAATCTAAACCCGCTAACACCGTACTTTAAAATTGACTATTTACCTATCAATCTATCCTCTTTTGCTTGCTCGTCTTTCTCGTCCTTCTATTTTTTTTATATATTTATACGTAATGCTAGTGTATCGATGCATAGTTATATATTTAGTTTGATAGGGTACTAATAATCTTTTATATATTTATACGTAATGCTAGTGTATCGATGCATAGTTATATATTTAGTTTGATAGGGTACTAATGAATCGGGTGTATGAGTGATGTATCTAATGTATTTGTGCATTGATATATCTAGTATATTCATGATATATCTAATGTATGTGTGCATAATTTTATTTCACATCCAAGAAAAAGTAGGTTGAAGAGATGAGACAATTTCATGCATAGTTATATATTGGTTTTGATAGGGCAATGATGTATCCGTAATATAAATATATTTATCCCGTATCAACTATGATCTGAAGTAATTTATCCTAAATCCCACTTTATTAGATTGTATTGAATATGTTATTGTCTAAAGTTCTAAATCAATTCAACAATCCTATACAACGTGGGCAACTAATTAAATACTAAGTCTGGTAGTTTAGAATCTTAATTTGTAGATGCCATGGACTTGATTGATGGGGAACCATTATTCTCATCACTTCGGCTAACAGCTCATTCCAAGTATTAATCATCAAACTACCCTATTCACCCGTATAATTAAACCCCAAATGCAACAGATTGAAATCATTTCTCTACTAAAATAATTTTAAAAGAAGAAACTATGAAAGATAAAATGGAGTAGAAGCAATATTTTGAAACATATTAGTGATAATGTAAAGTAATTAATCAAATTTAAAGTGCGGATACGAGAAAAGATTCACAGTAACTAACATTTTCAATTAATATGTTTACTGTCGTTGGAAGATATCTGAGGCACAGCAATGCAACTAACCAAAATAATGTGAATTTGGACATCAGTATACAATCATTAAAAGAATTCACATTCATACGTTCAAATGAAGTAATCAAGTGTACTAAGGGGCTCCTTTCTCCAGCAGAATTAAGATTCAAAGCTCATCCGTTAAGGACGTACATGTCGCGGATTCCTTGCAAGAGCAACAAACCTAGGGCTTACGAGGTGGCGAACTGCTGCTGTTACTGTTGCTGGGGCTCCTACCTCTAAAAGGCCTGCATTTTATTGAAGCACCAGCATATCATAACCAACATAATAACAACAAACATAATCATCAGTCGTTTCTATACTAAGATTGCAAAACCATCTGCAAGTGTCTTGTGGCTCTGGAGTTAACCTTTATCCAAGTGGAAGGAAAAACCTACCATATGAATGACTAATTATAGCAAGAATCCAAAACAATAGCAAGAGATTACACGGAACCCACCTTCTCTTAGGACTGCGACTCTTTGAAATCTTGCGGGGTCCCTAAACCAATAAGCAAATTACATCCACATCAAACAATCTTAAGTGTTGACCCCAAAGGAAAAAATAATCTAAACGGTAAGTTTGTTAAATTAAAAACCCAACCAAACACAGACCTTGCGAGGACTGGGAGAAGAAGAGTAGGATGATGACCTCCCACGTCTTGCAGCTGGACCCCTTCCCCTATACATGAAGCATTCACAAATAAGTACTGCTTGTTCATATAAACAAGAAACTGCCTTCTTTCAGAAATTTTATAGCGTTGTGTTCTTGATAATATGGTCATAGTAATTAAATACACACAATAGAAAGAAACCAGGCATCAGAACATGCAATGTAAGAGGTGCCCAAAAGTATGTACGTTTAAATTGAGCAAGAGAGGCATAAAAGGAGAACTACTGACCACACATAATGGCAACAGACCCACTAATTCAAAGAAATAACACAAAATTAGCTGTAATTAGACACTAAAACATTTTAGTGACAAAGATGATACAAATTTATGTATTACCGCCTAGGAGAAATGGATCTTGATCGTGACCGGAGAGGCCTTCTAATAGGTGAACGGGACCGACGACCAATCGGAGATCTTCTGGGTGGACTTCTAGCACGTCGTGGAGAACTACAAACAAAGACAAGGAGACAAAGATACCATGAACTACCACTGTCAGTTATGAAAATACATTAGTTAACACAAAACGAAGTATTTAAAATAGTACAGGCTACAAAGAACTATATTTTCAACATAACAAGCATTGCATCTACTAACAATAAAAGCAATTGTCACCTATCATGGACAACACTATTTCAACAGTAACAGATGGCATAAATCAAGTATGTATATATGTATTTATATATATATATATCAGACATATCTAAGCTACCACACATGTTTAACAATTAAAAGAACCTCTTTGAAGTACGTAACATCAGGTTTATCCCTACAGGCTACAGCATTATGCGAACCATTAAGGGACTTTATAGTTATGGAGCATAGGAAAAGATATTTTCAACATTTACTTCAACTATTCAAGTTTATGAAATCAAAATGCTAACTCACCGTCGCCTTGGCGGAAGGGGAGAACGTCTTCTAACAGGACTGCCACGAATTCTTCTGGGAGAGCCCCTGCTGAAGATTTAATCAGTAAAGGTACACATCAAAATTCCAAGATTTCAAACGCAAATGTGAAATACCCAACCTAGGAGGTGTCCGATGACGTCTTAGTGGAGGGGATGGTGAACGGCGCCTCATGGGAGATGCAGGCCTCCTCCTGTGGGGCGGTGGACTGCCACGCCTAAAAGGAGAATTTGCTCGACGGCGAACAGGAGAATCTGGCCCACGTCTAGGAGACCCTCTTCGTCCTATAGGGGACCTCCGAGGTGAAGAGGCAGGCTTTCGACGAGGAGATACTGATTATATCAAAGTAAACCAAATTAAACAATGCATCATACAGACACAATGAACAATTCCTAATATAACAAGGGTATCATACACTCTTGTTGCCGTTTTGGTCCATCTTTCTCCACATCAACAGGGGCATTATCAGTTCTCGGAGCATCTCTTCTTGAGGAAGTTGCAACAGCCCTTGGAGGTGAGGCAGCCTTCTTTCGCTCAGGAAGGGTAAACCTGGCATGAACTACTTTCCCATCAATCTGAGCCTGCATTAACACCAACCAAATATTTTAGTTAATCCCTCATTACAAAAATAAAAATGATTGGATGCAATAACCAACTGAATGTAAAAATCTTAAACCATACACCATCCATGTGTAGTTGGGCTTTCTCAGCATCAATTCTAGTCTTGAACTCAACATAAGCAAACCCTTTGGGAAGATTAACCTGCAACAAGTGAATTCTTATATTAGAAAGAAAAAAAAATAAAGGGGGCGCGGGTGGGGGGATCACATAAGTTGTACACCGTCGAAAGATATGGCACTTGTTAACTTACAACATGATCAATGGCCAACTGCACATGCAGAATTTCACCAAAATTACCTGAGAAAAGGAAAAGTTACAGACATCAACCATCATGAAGATCATGAGATGGACAGAGCAACATCAAATTGCCGATGGCATTCAGTCAATCATTTCCTGTAAACCTGGAAATTCTATTTTCTGAACAATTTTGTTCAACTCTTTTATTCCCATTTATTTATTGTACATGGATTAATATACACTGGAACTAGCGCACCGCACAGGCATGTTGATTGGCTTGATTACACTAGAGCTACTGCTGGGAGAACCCATTAATGAAAAACTGACTCAGTCGCCATGAGGATACTAAGCATACCCTGGCTTCCAAAAGAACATTTTAAAAAAATTATCTTTACTTGAACTGTTACTAATGTTGGGCAATGAAATGAGCTAGTTTTTAGACAGTTAAGGATGTGAATTTTGCCATTATTTGTCAACCTTTTGTATGTTCAGGTGTTGCCAATTCAAGTTTGAATGTGATTAGTGGAAAAGGCCAACAGGTAATAGTAAAGGAAGGAAAAGAGCAGAAAAATGCAAAATGCTGTTCCACTGCGAAGCAGTGCAACCGTGCAGACTGAAGCTACCGGCATGCAGCAAAGATGAAAGGCTTAAAAGCCACTGGTCCTCCGCGTGCTGGTCGGCCCGGGGCCCACAAGGCAGAGTCGTGCAGATCACCAAATCAAGGAGTAATTCCGGGATTTCGCATGAGACACTATGCTGAGTTTGGAACTTGTCCCAGAGATAGGGCATCGAGAATAAGAGCAAGAAAAAGACTAGGTTATGAAGGAGAGAAGGAAAACATGGTACACCACTCAAATCTAAAACAGAAGTTGGGATTAAGAGTGTGGTTGTTATGTCTTTTTGTTCTTCCTTGTTCTAAGTAGATTTATTCTCCTCCCTGGAGTAGTTTCTTAAGATGGTGAGTGTATTGATAAATATGTTTGGGATTTTGATTTCCATTATAATGCTTGAACTTGTTATGGGAGTTGAATTGAATTGCAACTTTATTCATTATCTTATTTATTCGAAAGAGGAATAGTTATGAATATTGTTGTATAGTCTTGTTCGGATTGAACTAATAAATCTTTTCTAAGTAATCGAAAAAGCTTGTTGACAATTATTGATTGAATTCTAGGGAATAGTCAATGGACATTATTTCCTCAAGAATAATACATAACATGTTCTTGCATATTAGGATCACTATAATATATAATTAGTTTATTCTTAAACTTGAGATTAACTTGGAAGAGAAATCCAAACTTTATGATTACTCTAATCAACTATCAAATTCGAGAGAATAGATAAAACTTTAGATGTGATCAAATACGATAGAATTCCAGCTATCATTATGCACCTGTTCCGTTTTGTACCCTATCTTCTATTATTTTTATTAAGCATTGTATTTACCAATTGTTTTAAGTTACAAATAGTCTATAGTCATGGTTAATAACCACAACCAACTCTCTTCTCTTGATCTCCTAAATAACAATTAGCAAGATTTCATTGAATTTTTATTTGTACCAAACTCTGTGGAGACGATCTTTATGCTATACTATCTTTGACTAGTGAAGCGCTAGATCTATAGTTCTTTTTTTTTGAGAACATGAAGCGCTAAATCTATAGTGTGTTTGTGCTCGTCAACTAACTTGTAATAACAGGGTTAGACTAGAACGTCTGACATATAAACAGGCTAAATAAACAGAATAAATAGAATCTATAACCAAAAGGTTGGACCATTTCACAGTAATGAACTAGAAGTTGGCGTTCAATTCTTGGTTTTAGACTCTTCACTTGGTGAAATACCAAATACCAAACCGAATTTCAGTTCCGTTAGGTTCTTCTGTACGGACCTGATATAATGGGCTATTTACCCTGGACGGGCTGTTGGGTTATCAGTTGACAGTTACAACCCTAGCTTAGAGTAGAATTTCTACAACCCAGGCAAAATAAACTTCACCTAATCAAAAAGAAGTGCAGAACATACCAAATATTTCTTTCAAATGGTTTTCATTGACATTCCTGCTGAGTTGATCCACATGAATTACACGCGACTCAGGTATAGGAGACACTTTCCTGGAATCAGATCCCAAGTGTTACACATCAAAAAGCCTATCAATGCATATGTCCAAAGTTCTACATGCAGTAACGTTTTTGCATCATCAGAAGATATTGGTATTAGTAACTATCTTTATCAACTGCATCCAAAATGGATGTGATGCATAGCTGAATGTTGCACCAACAGCACGCATGTCTATGAGTACTTGGGATGGAAAGGAATTGAAGAGCATTCGAAATCATTTATGAACAATCGTGGCCAGCTGCAATGCATTCTCCAAAAACAGATCTGATAAATGCAACTGAGTCCACATTCAAAATAGCTCACAATATCCCAGCACCCTAGTGTGTGTTTATTTCATTTGGAAGAGGAGAAAAACAAAGCCAAGAAAAGAAAGGTATCCCCCAAAAAAAACAGAAATTTGGATGTTATGGAAGAGGTTTGTAAGTAGTTATTCAATGAATAAACCAAAGTCGAATCTCCGCTTAAAAACAAACAACATTACCTTGGAGGTGGAGAAGCTTTCTTAGACTCTGGTGGTGGCGGCGGCGAGCGGCCTCGCTTAGATACTCCAGCAGGGCTAACAAAACCATATAAACAATAAAGGATAGGGTTTAGGATCATTCAGAAATAGGATGATTGGAGAAGTACTTTAGCTATTTTGCAAGATAGAAAACTAATAGAACAGCAACATTTCAAGAAATTTTCATGCTAGTCCAACCTGTCTAAGCTCCATAACAAACAAACAAAAATATATGACGACAAAAAAGAGGCCAATCTTCAAGATTAACCATAGTATTTCTTGTTTCCAGTTTTCTATTCCAGTAGTGCGCCTACCTCAATTTCGCCACAAGCAAGAACCTGCTACCTCACGTATCGGATGACTCTGTCTATCAATACTTAGATATCTAGCTTAGACAGATGGAAAGAAATAAACAACATAATGTCTTTTGTCTCTGTTGGATTTGAAACTTGGTCTCCAAGATTTTCGCCCACTTCTTTGACCACTATGTTACACCCTTGAGTTGTGTTTCCAAATCTATTTTATACAGTCGCGGAGGATTGAGATCAGCTTCTTGTTGTCTAAATGGAAGAAAGTCATTCAAAGCAAAACCAATGCAACCAATGTTCTAGTTTTGCTACTTGCATGTTGGAATAACTTAAGAAAAGCAGCAGGAAATGCCATAAATTATCAAATATAAGCTATCTGCACTTGCAGAAACGAAGTGCAGCAGAGAGTTATGTCACATGGCCCAGGAATTAGAGGACGCAGCTTAACACTCTTCAGACAGTGGAAAGGTATGGAACAACTATGAATTACATAGCAAAAATAGCCTCTTGACCTATATAATGTTTGAGATGCAAAACTACAGAATATATATCCATTCTATATCTAACCAGCCGACAATCAGAACTCAGATTCAGCAACAACAAAAGCAACTAGCAATGTTAATGCGACTCGGTGCTACTTGTGCCCGACTCTACTTCAACCGTAAGACTCCTCTACGTCATAAACCTTGCGAATCTAACATAATTCAAGCAGCCATAAGCACATTAACCAACAGCAGCAACTACTTCACCTCAATTCAAAGAAATTAAAACATATTTGGGCTTATTTCATTCAGTCCTCCATAGTTTGCAAGTTAACTCTCCGACATCAGACATTCTGATGACATACGAATCTCAAACTACCAATATCACGTAATAAACAAGACAAAGCGGGAAATTACTATAAAAATGCATTATGCAACTAATACACATTTTAAAGAGAGTAAAAACCTTTTTCGTTGAGATGGAGGGCGACGACTAGGGCTGCGAGAACTTGCACTCCGGGAAGCAGAGGAAGATGAAGAAATTGATCCGGAGCGGGATCTAGATCGAGATGGAGAACGCGAACTTGAGGAGCGAGAGTTTGAAGGAGTGTAAGAACGAGACCGTGAACGGGAACGGGAACGGGAACGAGAAGACGAGCCTGACGGTGAAGCCGCACGGCCTCGACCTGGTTTCGCCATTGGCAACAGCTTACTCCGAAACCCCAGTGATAAACCCTAACAACAGAGAGAACTGTCGACAGAGTACATTTGGACAAAAAGGTTATCAGCTTCTAGCCCCGAAACACAAATGGGCCGAAGTGGGCTGTATCCCCAAAGAGTATTCACTAGTACTTACGGGTCGTTTGGTAGAGTACACATTAATCATTTAATAAATATTTCGTAATACTTGGATTAGTAATGTTTAGATATATTTTTAGTTATTATTTGATTAAATATACTAAGAGCAATTCTGTTCTTAATCATGTTTATTTATGTATTAATAGTTTTTGTATAACTAATACAACAGTTTGCTACTTTCTCCGTATCAAAAAAAATATCTTTATTTCCTTTTTAGTTTGTTTCAAAAAAAATAACCCTTTTCCTTTTTTTATAACACTTTAATTTTAACTTTCCACGTATTATGTTTAGGACCACAAGATTAAAAGGCATTTTTGTACATTTGACATAACTTTAATTTAGAACAACAAGATTAAAAAGTCTTCTTTCTTTTCTTAAACTCCGTTCCAAGTCGAACTAGACCATTTTTTTAAAAAAAAGAAAGAAGTATTATTTAGGTATATACCCTATAATACTAAATAACATAGATCAATCATACATAAACTTAAAACCATACTAAATAAAGGATTATTAATTAATAAATGACTATACACATACTAAATTTCCTACTACACTTGCCATTTTGATTTTCTAATTCTAGTTCGTACACATTTAGACAAATTATTTGTTTGCATTTGTACTAATACCACTTTTAATTATGTTGTGCATATCTCGATTAATAATTATCAACTATATTTATTAAGATTTGAACAGATAGAAAAAAAATCCGATTTGAACATGAAACTTCAAAGTAAAGATTAATGTATACAACAAGTAATATAAAGTCAGAGTTTGAGATAGT
Source organism: Solanum pennellii (assembly GCF_001406875.1). Classification (NCBI taxonomy): domain Eukaryota; kingdom Viridiplantae; phylum Streptophyta; class Magnoliopsida; order Solanales; family Solanaceae; genus Solanum; species Solanum pennellii. The sequence continues at coordinate 517,584 of NC_028646.1, forward strand.
TGAGAGACATTTTTTGAGGAAATGACATCCTAAAAAGGATGTAATTTGAGCTATAGGAAACCATTACTTAACGCCAGCCACCACACAGCAAATTATGGCTCACAACAAAGATCAGTAAACTAGCCATTATATGTACATTGTTTCCTTAATGTGGACTATGTATGACATACAGATAACAATCAAAGCAGGGACAGCAACAAGAGGCAATGGCTCGAATGTCCTTACTCTGGTTGAGCGAAAATGAACAAGGTCTTAACACCACGCGTACTTTAGGCTTATAACAGATGAAGCTCACGAAGTTCAGAAGTTGTATAATCAAAGCAGATACAGAGCTGTACAAGTATATTTCTCGTGGAGAAGTTCCCATATCAGCTCAAACACAGAGTTGCTGATAATCGATCATGACAGCTTGTCAATATTGATTGATTGAGTTAGAAGACTTCCAAACTGAATATCAAGCCATTTGCTTGCAATACCTTGAGTGGACAGATAGTGAAGTATGTCCATCGCATCGTTCAAACTATTAATGAACACCTTAACTCAACCGATCTCTGTTCTTTTCAATGTCTGGAAAGTATGTTGTCCATGTCCAAAAAGACGTATTATCTAAAATCTGACTAGAAACATCATGTCAATGTGACCAAGTGTCCATTTCTTTGAGAAAACTGAACAGAGGCAGCACGGACAATTTCAATGAGATGCTCATCCAATGCATCAAACTCGCTTGAGTTACGTAGATGATGATACATAGGGGCTAGATACTCAGCTGCAACTTCAACTAGCTTCCATTGATTGAGGTTAGCAGCCATCTGGATAATTTTTATAGACAAGTACTGACAGGAATCTAAAATGGACACAATCAGTTTAAAACATTTTTCATGCAAGTCTTCTAAGAGCCAGAATTGAGCAAGCGAACATAGTTCCACATAGGGCTCGAGTTCACTTAGCTTTTCCTCCTTGCTCAGATTATCCCATAGACAGCCAGATATTGGTCGAGGCAACTCACCAGAATAGAACCAGCTGACTAACTTAACCAAGGAATCCCAACAAACTGGCACCTTGATGATCAGTGAATGGCTGAAACAAAAGCAGAAAATGTAGTATTAGCCAAACATTTGGGAGAAAAAAGGAGAAAGACATGTAGCAACAGAAATAAAGAAAAAACTCCATAGTGTAGTTATTTTTCTTTTGGTAACATTCTACCTTCAGAAAGAAAGAAAAACTACTTCTAAACTTGAGAAAGCGGAATCGGCTGACACTTATTAGAACTAGGTTCAGTAAGAATACCAAACCTAGCATATGCACCAACAGGAGAAAATATTGTCTCAATAATACATAATCATTTCTAGTCAAAAATTTCTTCAGAGCTACAATCATATACTTCACAACCTTTAGCCAAATGATATCTCAGCTGATTCTGCATTAATCTGAACATGTACATGGGGAAATTCTGGACAGAAAAAAGTATCGTCATAAACTGATTTCATGCAACCCAAGCCAATAAATGGGAAGGAATAATCAGTCATAAGCACATAATGTAGAAAAGCCGGGAGGAGCACAAGAATTGAGAGCTATGGTCATAAATTAACATAATCTTCTGAGCAACCAGTATACAGAATAAGATATCTTGAGAGATGTTTTACGCTTGCATTTAAACTGCTAAGAAGTCACAAATTCATATTGATCAAGCTATTAAAGTATCTGTACAGCCATGAAAAATCCTACGTATTAGCAATTGATCCAACTGTGGAGTAAACCATGTTATAACTATGAATCCACATAATGTTAAAGCAACTTATTTGGAATACCTTTCTTGCATTCCTGACTGAAAGAGGGCTCGTAAGTATTCACAACTTGGCCACAGTATAACTTTGTGAACATGCAGGTGTAAAACAGATATGGAGCAATAACTGCAGTCCTGATTACTTGGTCCCGAAGTTTCAGCCTCCAAAATAATGTCCCTGATTTGCAAGCGGAAAAGGCCAAAAATTGTCATATCTTAGTCTATACAAAAAGCATATATTAATATACAACAAAAATATTACTAAAAGTTAAAACACCTTCAGGTGTCTCTACATAGCTAACACAGTAGAGAAGTCGATGAAAATTCCAACAGCTCATATCAGGAAGTCTTTTAGTATTTATCTATAAACATACTTCACACATTAAGGATAGATTCAAATGATATCCATTAATAACGTCTGCAGGCTGTCGGCCAGTGATCAGCCTCATGCTAAATAAACTATTATATCTAGATAAAGCTAAAGCAACTCCGTGCATCCACCACAACATAAAGATGAGTTCTGGAAGAGAATTTAAGCCAAAAAGACACAAATAAAGTCCCTAAGTCTAACACGACATACAAATACCCAAAATGAATAGTGAAAAAAGGATTCATACGAAAAATTACGTCCAGCTGGCTCAAGAGCAGAGGTAAAGTCAAAGCTTGGGAATGGAGTTCCCCATTTCAGATTGCTTCCACAGAGCAATTGTACTAGAGATTGCAAATTGCAATGTTTGGCTAAAATTTTCATTTTCTTCACAAGGTCTTCTCCTGCTTCAAAGGATCCCGAATAAATATACTCTAATAACTTCGTCAATGACTGGCAATCAACATGAGCTGAGAGGCGAACTTTGGTGATTAACCTATTGCATGAATCTGAGTCCTGCTTAAAAGAAGAATCAAATGCTTTCTCTTTAAGCAATACTTCAGGAGGTAATAGTGATGGGCATCTAACCAGAAGAATAACACCATGGACACGCACAGGTTCCTGATTTTTAATGATAAGTTCCACATCAGAATGCTCATTGTCAGTAAGGAGCTCCCGAAATTCTCTCCCAAACTTACTTGGAAAACCATATAATCCAAGATGGCGAAGAATATAAGCAGCGTACCATCGTGGTCCGGAGTAAGAATTGTTTATGCAGATCTCCTGGAGATCTCTAATAAAAGAAGCTCGCAAATCCATCTGATTCTGAAAGATGCCACAGCGATTTTCCACATTTATCAATTCAGCAAGAGCCACAAGTCCAAAAAGTAAAAGCATATCTTCACCTTCCCAATCTTCTGGAGAAGTCCAGCAACAAGTCCTTCCACTGAAACCGTTTTGCACATGAGTTGCCACACTAGATCTATTTAGGTGGACAGGATTGTCAAACCACCAACTAATGAAGCTCGACAGAATGTCTATTCCTCCATGCTGAATTACATGCTTCTGATATTTTGGCAGAGCTGAATAACATGCCAGACTTGTCAAGTTTATGACAAGTCTAAAATTACTCGGTATTCCAAACTTGTTTCCAGAAGATGTGGCTTTCAAACTATCCAGTAAATATCCCACATAGTCTTTTCCCTTCAGTGCCAGAACTTCAGATAGTATGAATCTTGTTTTGGAAGAAATGTACTTGCTGGGAGAATAAATCATCATAAGGACTGCTCTAGATGCTGGTTCACTCTCTGATGAATGACAAGCATTCCCTTGGGAAATTTGGCGAGAGGTGCGGATAGAGTCCACGAAGGCCAAGCTTTCAAAGACAAAAACAAGCAGAAGCGCATAACAGTGATGAGGGAAAATTCTCATGTCAAAATACACTCGCTAGGAGTTTCTACATTTTTACATGCTGTAAACAAAATAACTTTAATATATATACCGACACATACACATATATATATATATATATATATGTAATATGTATGTGGTGTGTGTATGTGTATACATATATAATAAATTTGGAGAAAATTAAAATTGTACCAAGATCTTCGGTTTGATTACCATGCACAAACAACGAGAACATTAAACACGGTCTCATTTCCATGCATCTTTGGGAAGAAATCTTCCATACAATTTGCTGTGAGGCATCCAAGGATATCCCAAACAAACGGTCTCAGTGGAAGAAGAACATCTGTATCAACGACCTCTTCTAACTTGATGATTTGTTCTTGTAGAGATAAGCTTTGTAGAGACTGCTGAGTTGTGTCAGAATTTCCTGTGATAAGTCTAAGAAGAACCCTATCAACTCCTGCCTTCCAAAAATAGAAGTGGTGGTCCCCTTCCCAATGAGTGATCAGAGCTAAACGACATGCCTCAACTAATATGGACATTTGACCCTTAGCAAGCTTTCCAGCATCCAAACTCCAGTTATTCATTAAGGTAATAATGGCTTTCACAATAGGCTCACAAGACAATTTAATAATCTTTGAACATCCTTGTTCATTTGTCTGAGCAATTAAAATATATCAATGTAAGCGACACAAAAAAACTTGAGCTCCTAAACAGGATAAAGGATAACAATTTAGTGTCAATTGCTACCATTAAACATTGAGCAAGTCTTAATCCCTCTATCTGGATGGTATACGGGTTTGAACTGTCCAAACTGTCCACCATAATTTTTACAAGACCTTCTCCATCCTCCAAAAGCTTATTAGTTCCATTGCCGCATAGAGCTGCAACCCAAAGTAAGAATGCAATATCATGAGTCTAAGGCTCTAAGCCACAGAAAGGAGAAAGGTAAGAAATTTGCAGGATATATGAATACCTAAAGCAGAAAATAGCTGCATAACAGCAACTTTGATGGAGCGGTCAGGGTTGAGCTTGACAGTATCCAAGGTACTAAACAATTTCTTATCAGTCCAAACATGAAACCGAGAAGGAGGCCAACGCCACAAAATTTTACTTAGCAGAGAAGCCATCTCTTGAAAATACTCAGTTGCCTTATTTTCAGTGGAGTATCCTTTTACATTTTCAACTAGATCACCAACCACATTTGTGGATTTTAAAATCTCCCATACCTCTTTCTCTCTTTTAGAAGTCAGATTTGCCAAAATCAAATTCAAGGCCGAGGCACAAGATATGGCGACTCGTAATTCCCGGAAACTTAACAAGGATGACAAAGGATGAATGAGATTGGAAAAGTGAGGCTGCAGCATTGAACTTGGTATCATGCGGACGATCTTAACAGTAACATCTGAGGCCAATCTCATTGTGGCTTCACTTTTTGATGCTAGAATACTTCCTACAGCTCCAACAATGTCACCAACTGATTCCTGATATGAAAAGAAAATAACAGAGGCAGAAAGTTATTCAAATAGGTTGATCCCCGTAAGAGACACAAAACAATACTGCCTCCCAAAAATAAAATAATGAATTTGAAATACTTATGATTATGCTTTTAAAAGGAAAACAAGAGAAAATTAGTGAGAAGGAAAGTATTGGTAGAAGGTTCTTTTTTAAATACCAGTATCCACAAGTTAAAATAATCACAACTATGTGTTTTTCATAGGAAAGAAATCAACTATCTGGAATCTAATCTTTTGGTTTCGGTATAAGAGGTTGGGCATCTCAACCGGAGAATTCACATCAAAGCTCGCTGTTACAAAGGCAACCAAAATTCACCGCTCTTTTTTGTAAATAGAGGTAAATTTTTGGGGAGCAAGGTGATCCGGATGTGCATAGTAGGAGCTTAGTACACTGGGCGGTATTGCCCTTCTGTGTGATTTTCATCACATGGATCTATTATTCCAGTTCAATTTATTCAGGAAGGCTTAAGGTTTCCCAAAATTTTCTTTTGCATAACAAAGGCAAAATCAAAAAGTGCATGAACATGATGCATCTCCAAGTTGCAGTTCATTTCTGTCTCTTGCTCGTTCTTAGCAACAGATGATAGGTGATCCAAATGACAAAAATACGAGATCAAGTGCTCTCCAAAATTATACAAGATTAGTAAGTGGAAGACGAATTACCTTCACAACTTGGTGTTGTAATGATTCAGCAGATATACTATCAAGAAATGCATCAACTGAACGAACCACAAGTCTTTGTGTCTCATTATCAGAATACTGCCACTTTTGACCCTTGTCATCGCAACATCTACAAGAAACAACCAACGTAGTAAAGAATAGGATGTGTCATATTTGAATGATTGTCGGCCCAATAGAAACATGCACTTATTATGTCTTCAGTTTTCACTGTCCATAGGAGCAAATGGTGTTTCAAGTATGGCATTTGAGGAACACTGGATAGAGAATATAGGTCTATTGCATATCAAGTGAAAATCATGAGAATGATGCTCACTCTGATTATCGACCCTAAATTCCGCTGTTATTCAAGTCCCTGTTCTAGTGAAGTTAGTAGCTAATTCAGCGCTGTCCATTTTTCAGATAAATGAAATATAGCTATCAGTTACATCCAAAGGCAAATGGACTTTTTTTGTGAAAAATGTTAAGAGGATTCATATAAACAACCCCAACTACTTTGGTTTGAGAAGAGGTGATTGATTGAACAACTGATAGCAGTAATAAAAAGAGGATAAATTAATTCTATAAAGAAAATGAAGAACAACTCTGATATGCTGTTAAAGTGTGGTGGGAAACAGGACTTGCAATTTCCCCTTCGCCATTGCATCCCGACCTATTTGTCCATTTTGTTCTTTCAACTGAATTCCAAGTAGTGGCAATAGGCTGTTGAACCCCTTTCAAATAACTTTTAAAAAAAGGGTTCAGCAGCTCCAACAAGCACCTAGGGGCCACTAGATGAAGCAATATATGTGAGATTTTGTATCGAACGCATGACATAAGCTAGGACCCTTCAAATTCTGTTTGACCCTGCAAATCCCATTTTCTATAAGCATATAGAAACCTATGCTTCAAATTTGAATATGCAGTTAACAATGAGAGTCGGCAGGAATCCTTTACACCCATCCAAAAGTCAATTCTGTACTCTTGGTGGATTGTTTAGCTTGGAACAACTCAATGTGCCACATAAGCTTACTAGGCTTCAGAATTTAAATTCCTTTAACTTCTTTACTACCATTTGTGCGTCTTTCAAACTTCGTTTACAGCCAAAATTGATTGCCCAAAAGACTGGCTCAACACTATGCAGCTCAGTGCAACGTTTCTGTTAGTCAAACAAGCATCTTTTTACAATAACCAGTTGAAATTCACCTGGACAAGTACCACAATATATCAAACTCGCTTCCGAGACCATTGCTCCACCCTGTGACCCCTTACAGTGAGACGTTTTGCAACAAGAGCTGACGAGAAATCCACACAGTGGCGGAGCCAGGAATTTGGCAAAGACTGTGCAACTTTCCTCTCAGTTGCATTAAGGGTATGCAAAATTTATGCACACTCATAATATCTAACAGTTAACCTCATGTAAACCACATAATTTTCCTACAAAGCTTAAGGTGGTTCCTTTATGACCAAAAATCTATTGTTCCAGCTTGGAAACTCAGCAGATACAGAACCCATACCTCTACCCCTATCCATTTAAACACCACACTTAGGTTCACCAACACATCTCGTGCAGTTGAACCAAAGCTCTAGGAGCTTCAATAAATCTCATAGAAACATCAGAGTCTCAATAATTTTCAAAATTCCCCAATCTCCAATCAATCAATAAACCAAGAACCAATAAATATTATCATCTACATCAAATCAGGACCCAACACATTCGAATACTATATGAAATGCTGTAAGAGAAAAACTGTAAGAAAAATATATGAAGTTATGTTTACCTAGTGCCGAGATTGAGAGCATGATAAAGGCGTTGATGAAGAGTCAAGATGTGACCATTAATACCACGGCTGTTATCTGCAGCTTGCTTTGAAGAAGACGACGACCTCATTTCTGCAAACTCCAAAAGTTTTTCAATTGAGAAAAAAACACGCAATTTGTAGTTGTACTCGCTGCAGTCGGTTGTTGTGTAGCCGCTCAAATGCACTCTTTCTTCCTATGGGGATGGGGGTTCGTCGAAATCCGACTAAATTTATATTTATATTTATATTAAATATATGTTTCATTTTTTAAACTCGAAAAATTTATCAACTCCTTGTTTAAGATGGTTGTTATTGATTAAGACTATTCAAAATCGAACCGAAATTAATAAGCTGAATCGATAAAAGAGTTATTTTATAGTATTGAGTTATTGGTTTAGTGGTTTTGATAACGGTTTTGATTTTTTTTGTTATCGGGTTATCAGTTCTTAACGGTTTAAAGTTTTTCTTAACGGATTAACCGATAATCCGATAGTAAATTAAATATTTATATTTATACCATTTTGTATATAAAGTCCTCGACTTAAAGTTTAATTTCCTACTTTTATTTTTGGTTGTCTCAAACACTTGATTATTCTACGATATAAAAGTGTTTGTTTTTGAGCAAGATGTAACTTGTGAACTCAAGTGCATGGTTTATTTGGTTTGTCGTCTTGTTTCTAAGTGATTTTCAATATTTTTTCTTTTGGGTCAAATCTTAACGGTTAAATCGATAACGATCAAAAAATCGATAAACCAATATCTTAATGGTTCTATAACGGTTTAGCATCACTACAAACCGATAACCAATAAGCCAACCCGATAAATTTCAAAACCGAACCGAACTGACCGATACACAGCCCTATATATAATATTGATTGTATAGTTATTTAAATGTCATGTTTGTTCAATAAATCTTTTTTTATGTGACAATCAAATATGATTGTATGTTACCTTAATATTTTCTTCTTAGTTATTTATTATTCTAATAAGAGAAAATGTTTAAATATGTTATCAAACTTTGAGGAAGCGTAATTTATGTCATTTGTTAAAAGTTTTAGTCATCTATGTCATTTTTGTTTGAGAAAAGACTCATCCATTAATTGTTTATAACTCAAATAGTTTTAATTTTGTAAAATCATTTTTTACACATGGTTAAATGTGATTTGCCCGCGTCATTAATTAAATTATTTCTTAAAGAGGAAAGATTTAAATATGTCACCAGACTTTGAGGAAAGATTCATATGTGTCATTCATTAAAATTCTAACTCATTTATGTTATCTCAGTTAACAAATAGTGTCAGGGATGAACTTTTTCTCAAACTAAAATGCTTAGATGAGCCAAACTTTTAACAGATGACACAAGTAAGTTTTTTCTCAAAATTCGATAATATATTTAAAACTTTTACTTTAAAAAAATAACATAATTTATCCAAATATTATATACATTAAAATAATACAACACTATACGATACATTATGAAATAATAAGTAACAAACCTAAAAAAAAAGTATAAGGTTGTCAAATGTATGTGGGACTTGTAAATATCATTTTCATACGTAAATATACTACTAATTAGTTATGTGCAAGGTAAAACAAAGAGTACAATATAGTTTTCAAAATGTAAAAATTACTTATTTTGAAATAAAAGGAAGTATATAAAATAAATTAATTTTTGCAATATCAAGTGGCTGTAGTTTAGTGGTAAGAATTCCACGTTGTGGCCGTGGAGACCTGGGCTCGAATCCCAGCAGCCACATTTTCAATTTTTTTGGGCTAATTTCCAATTAAATTGGGCTTTAAAGTAGCAGCCCTTTTTCACTAAACAGCAACAAAAAGCCCAATCTAATACCTTGTTTAGTGTTAGAATTAATAGCCACGTTAGTGAGCGATCGATCATGTTTTATTGTGAAATTTTCCCGAAAAAAGATAGCAGTAACATGGCTAGAGTTCAATTTCAGAAAAAAATGGAGAATTTCATGGACAAATGCCTCCTAAAACAAGTTTTATCATATTGAGTGGCAATTGATCAATTGTTCTTTAGTTTGATTTTATTAAAATTTAAACCTCATATTTTATTCATGAGATTTGAAATTCTAGCAATTTATTTAGCTTTGTGAATCATTTTTTGCTTTTGGACTTGATAAATAATTTTTTAGGTTCACTTGTCCAACTCTTTGAATTCCAAACAATATTTGCTAGAGTTATTCTGTGTTTTAATTAAATATTTGTGTCTAAAAATATTTTCTTTTTAAAATGATTGAATGTTAGTAGTTTTAAAAAGTTAATGGCTAATAATTAGAAAAAAGTTATGGAAATACAGAACTTATCTTATTATATTTTTAAAAAAATTATTTGAAGAACTTACAAAAGTCTCTACTCACTTTTATTCTTGAATATATCATTATACGCGATGTATAACTTGGATACATCACTATACGTGATATATCGAAACGTTCAGTGATGTATTCGAAATTAAAACACGATGTTTCGAGATATTGAAGGATGTATTCGAAACTGGGACGCTCTATATCAAAACGTCTTCAAATACCACTAAATATACGAAATTTTATAATTTGAAAAATATAAAAATAAAATATCATTAACTCTTAACACTATGATATTCACGTAAAATTATCTAATATCTAATAAGATAAGTTAAAAGTGACTATTTTTATTGTTTCTCATAGTATTTTATTGGGAGATTATTTCTTAACTTTGTCCCTCCTCCTAGTTTTTTTGGTCAAAAAACTTTGGCCCTCCTATTCTCTCTATTATACAAAAAGGGGGTGGGGGGAGGGGGGGTATTAATCACTATTCATAATCAAATTAAATGATTAGTAAGACTTTCCTCCATAATTATTTCAACTGAATTAAATTAAACACTGACTTTTCAGTTTTCATAGTAATGAATTGTGATGTTTTTTTTTTTTTTACTTTTCAAATTTGATGGTCTATTGAAAAGGAAAAATCATTTTGTTCAGAATTTGATGATACTGATATTTTATCTATGTTATTTTATTTTTTAAAATATTTTTATTTTTTTAACTTTAATACATTAAAAATCTGTTTATTTTAAAATAAAAAAGATATTTATAATTTTGTAAAATTGTTTCAATCAAAATTTCTAATTATTTAACATTATCTATTGAAAAAACTCGATCACTATCTTTTTCTTAAAACATTTAAAATAAGAAAATAGTAAAAATTTATTATGAAATCATAAATTGTTAGGTTAGGTGGATAGGTTAGCACCAACTAATATCTACATCCAACTTATATAATTGATTTTCTCTACAATATTTTTATTTGTTTTTAGGGTTTTCGTTCACTTATTATAAAATTTAATTATCATGTATTTAAAATATTATCTAATATTTAAATCTTATTTGATATAGAATAATAAAAATTGTCAAAAAGAGTAGTAGAATACCTAAAAAAAATTCTAACTTCATCTTTTGATTTATCTTATTTTAGTTTCAACACAAATTTGACGTCTCAATTTTTTCCGTGTTATAAAGATGTTTGACAAAATAATATTGCTATATCAACATTACCAACATATCAGCATGAATTGTAATACAATAGTGAGATTGTTTCACCCTTAACTACAGATTTCAAGTTCGAGCCTTGAATATGAAAAAAAAAAATCATGTTAGAGTCATCATCTCCAAATAAATCTTGCAGTATGCGATCTATATTTAATTAAACTCTAATATAGACTCTGAACACCAAGTAAAAATTCAAAAAAATAACATTAGTAATATTATTTTAGGTGACAATTTATGTTACAATTATTTGTATTTAGCCACTATTTGTCATATAGCCTCAAGAAAACGAAGTACAAGTGACAAGTGGTCTTTTCCAACACTTTATAAGTCGTTATCCAAATGATGCTTTCAAGTTTTAAAATAAAGTTATAAAAGTGACTATGTTTGTATATAATATTTTTTACTTGAAAAGTCTAGAATTCTTTCAAGTAAAAATAATTATTTCATTTATTAATCTAGCTCAATATATATAAATACTTTCTCTATTTTAATGTGATAACATTTAAATTTGACATAGAGATTTTTTAAAAATATAATTTACGATTTTAAATACGTTAATATTGAGATTAAGATTAGTTTTATTTCAAATATAAAATATAGGAGAAAAGGATAAATTTGTCGCCGAACTATCGTAGATGGCATACAGATGCCCTCCGTCATACTTTAGCGACATTGATGCCCCTATCGTCCAAAAACTAGAACATATATATCCTTTATACTAACGGACATACACGTGTCATAATCTTATCCATCGATATATGTTTTAGTTTTTGGACGGCAAGGGCAGCAATGTCCCTAAAGTATGACGAAGGATATCTGCATATCATTAAAGATAGTTCGGGGAATATTTTTCCATTTTCCCTAAAATATATACTTCTTCCATTTTTAAAAAATGGTCATATTTCTTTTCATTTTTTTCAAAAAAATGACTCATTTTCATTTTTGGCAATACTTTAACTTTAACTTTCCACATGACATATTTAGGACCACAAGATTAAAGGGCGTTTTGATATACTTAATATAACTTTAATTTAGAACCACAAAATTAGAAAAATTTCTTTATTTTCTTAAATTCCGTTCAAACTCAAACTAGGTCATTAATTTTGAAATGGAAGGAGTATTAAAGTAGTCAAATATTAAAATAATTATTTATTTTCTCGTCATAATTTTTATGACATGAGATAAGATGCAAGATTTACCTCGAAATTTGGAGAAATCTTGGATAGTGAGTAAAATTATTCCATAGCACGTTGATTTAAGCTTATTGTAATTAATTAAATAAATAAATAATAGCAGCACATGTCATTTTTATATTTTATTCATTTTCAGATATTTCCAAGAACCATCCTCCTCAAATTATGGTATTTATCTTTTCTTTGTAATTTTGTTTTTGGATTATCCCTTATTCTATCATAAAATAATAAAAATAAAGTCACATCCATTTTTTTTTTTTGACTAAATATCCACAATTCAACTCCTCATTTGCTCAAAAATACTAAGCAAGAACCCCACCATTATTAATGTAATTTATCCTATAGTTTGATTTTGATATGTGATTGTTCATATCCACATATACTATGAATTATTGTGACATGAATAACTTAAATTGATAGAACCTTTCTTAATCATATTATTACTTGTATGGGTGTATGAAAATAAATATGCTTATATTTTTTTGTGTTTAATTCTATTTGTCTATTACTAATTATTGTACTTTAGAAAGAATTTGAATGATTTGCACTCGAATAGCCTCGATGAAGTAAAAAGTTATTTCTTTAATTCAATTTGTTAAAATTATAGCTTTAGATGAAATAAGACTATCATATTTTTAATTATAGTTTAGTTTTTTTTTTCTCGAGATTTTATTATATAAAAAGATTTTAACGATAAAATTAAATATAAGGATAACATTTATTTAGTGTAAACTTTACATCATAAATTGAGGTAAAATTACGATGAGTATAAGTTTAAGAGAATATAGAGGAAGAAGGAGGACGAAGTTCGACCTTCTTCGGTGTATATTGTATTTGTTAGCCTTTTAGGCTACTAAGCGAAAAATTTAAGTAATACAAATGATAATAAAGTTTTTCCTTTACGACGGATCAAAGATAATAGCATCATGATTTCTCTTTACGGCTCTAAAAAATGATATTTACCGTTTGTTAATGTTAACTAGGCTATAATTTATGTAAGATTTTTTTTTTCTTTCGAGTTTTTTTAATTATACTCTATACCTTATATAAGTTTTAGTAAAAAAATCTACCATTACGTACTAGCTAATGTTTTTCAACCTTCATTTTGGTCAAAACACTAAACTAGACCTCTAATATACAATTAATGTAATCTATCCATATTTTTTGTATAACCAAACAGTAAACTAGACATCTACTATACAATTAATGTAATCTATCCATATTTTTGTATATGATTGATCATATCCACATATTATTAGTACTATGATATGAATGATTCAAGTTAGTTTGAATCTTTCTTAATTATGCTAATTGAAACTCATATACATCACTTGTATGGGATGTATGAAAAAAATGAACATTTGTTTCTTATTATACATTAGTCTCATCATATCACTCAAACTATGATTCTTTGTTATAATTTATATTAGGCATAATGAACAAACATGATTTTTAACTTGACGTCAATCGACAATTATGATTCTTAATTTTGGGTGTATACAACTAGACACTTAAGTTTGTATAAAATTGAACAAATATACTCATTCGTCCTACATGGGCCCTACATGACAATTTTGTATCCTACGTGGCGTCCTACATGTATTATGTCATGTAAGACACGTGTGTCTACTTGTTTAATTATATACAAGTTTAAGTGTCTACTTGTACATGCTCAAAGTTGGAAGGCATAGTTGTTCGCTGAAACCAAGTTAAGGATCATGTTTATTCTATTATGCTTTTATATTAATACGTTTCGAATAGTGAAAACAGTTATCGTATAAGATTTTCATTATATCTTTCAAAATGTAATTCGTTATTATGACTTATATGTACGATTTTCATCATATTTATTAAATCGTAAAAGTCATTTATTTATTAAAATTTATATAAATACGAAATGATTTATGCACCGAACTATCGGGTGGCATTTCTAATCTACTAGTATCACCATTCATCACTACACTATACTACTACTATGCTATGCTTAGCTTAAACTAAACTCCACAATATTCACAACCCCCTCTCTAAACCCTAGCTAGCTTAGCTTTCTCTCTGAAAACTCCATAGATTTGAAGCTGCTCGGGATTCTATACAAATGGTACCTCTCCTTTCTTCTTTCAACTGCAGAATTTGATTTTACTACAAGTTTGTTTTTGGGTATTTTTTCTTTGTTTTTTTCACCAATTAAAACCATGGCTTCAGCTTGTATAAACAACGTCGGTGTGTCGCCGGAGAATTTTCTCGATTGTTCTCCGACCAAGTACAAGTCATATGGTTGGTTGAGTCCTAGAATATCAACACCTGTGGATAACCCGGAAGTAATATTAGATCCGGAAGTTTCCGTCAATGAAATGGTGGATTTCGAGTTCCGACTTGAAGATCCGGTGAATATGTTACCGGCGGATGAGCTTTTTTCTGATGGAAAATTAATGCCTCTGCAACTCCCGACGGTTCGTCCGGCGGCTGTGTCTACGTCTGCCGGTGTAAGGTCGCCGGAGACGCCGAAAATTCGTATGAGAAATAATGAGATTTCTCGTAAGGACCCGTATCTGTTCTCTCCGAAAGCTCCAAGGTGTTCTAGTCGATGGAGAGAAATACTAGGGTTGAAGAAATTGCAAAATGACAAGCACGAAGCTACAAAAAACTGCTCCAATGCTCATAAATCTCTGAAGAATTTCCTCAATCGCAGCTCGAAATCATCCACTGTTGATTCGTCTCTTCATCTTCCGTTGCTCAATAAGGACTCCGATAACGAGTCCATATCAATTTCTAGTTCCCGTTTATCTCTTTCATCGTCTTCCTCTTCTGGCCATGAACACGATGATCTTCCTAGACTTTCTCTTGATTCTGATAAACCAAGTACTCAAACAAACCACAATAGCAATCCTAATCCCCCTAGAATCCGATTAGTGAAACATAGAGCTTTGTCATCGGAAAATCCAATCCCTACTCGATTAGCTGGAAGCCCAATAAACAAACAACCAGCTGATTCTACTCTACGGGGACTCTCCATTGATGATAGTCCTCGCATGAATTCTTCAGGGAAGATAATTTTCCACAACTTAGGAAGAAGCTCAAGTAGTCCAAGCAGCTTCAATGGTGGACCAAGATACAAACATGGAGGTGGGGTGGAAAGGTCCTATTCAGCTAATGTTCGTGTTACTACAGTTCTGAATGTTCCCGTTTGCAGCTCTCTTCGAGGTTCTTCAAAATCTGGAGTTTTTGGGTTTCCCCTGTTTTCTTCTGCTACTGTAAACAAGAAACACCATTGTAGCAGCAACACTGCAACAGGCCATAGAATGAAGTAAATGGTAATCAAATCCTCAATTTCAATTATTTTTTTTCTGGTTTTTACAAATCTTAGAAGATTATGTAAATATGCATGGAATTAATTAACTAATCTTGTTTACATGTTCTTGCTTCTTTGTTTAGTTAACCCTAAATCTATGTTGAATTCATTTTCCAATTAATCTCTCTGTCCCCAATTTAAGTAGCGTAACCGTTTAAGTTTGACCAAAAATTTATTCTTATAATAATTTTTTTGAAATAAAATTTATATATTTATAAATTACCTCTAAATAAAATTTATATACTTATAAATTTGTTAAAATCTCATAACTTAAAACAGATAGAATATTTCATAACGAATTGTTTTTTTCCACTCGATATCCTTCTATCCTACAATAGAATTTCAATTAAATTAAAATTGTGTACGATCTATTAAGAGGTAACATTTTCAATAGACGGATCATTTTTTCCACTCGATATTCTTCTTAAAATTTCGAGTAAATCTGAATTACGTATCATCGATTTTTAATAAAATTTTCAAGTTTGAACTTATAAACTCTGATTAAGGATAAAAACACTTGTATCAATATACGATAACTCATCTAGATATTTTATGATAAATGGTTGAAAAGTTCCTTTGTAGTTTTTGTTCTATCCAATATTCGTTATTATATTAAAGTTGATGTTGAATGATAAAATGTTCTAATAATTCGAATTTAATAAATCTAAGATAAAAAAGTAATTATCAACTTTATTACGATATAACTTTTGGGTTAAACTAAAAGAATTGTGTGATTGAATAACTTTTAGAAAAAGTAGAATAATTTATTTTCTTTTAGTATAATGATGGTGTTGGGTTTGAATCAGTGTGATCTGTGAGAGCACGTGTTTGTGTTGTTGCTTTGAGAAGTGTGGCATTTCTGCAGAGCCATGCATGAGTTTTGGCATCTTTCTCTGTCATTTTGTTTATTAAAGTTTGAACAATTTTCGAACAGAAATTTATATATTTATAAAGGGAAAAAGGTTTGATATACTCCTTAACTTTGTTACTTTGTTATTTAGAGATGATATATTCCTTGTTATGAAAGTGACATATATCCATACTTATAAATAAATGACTTACATATACCTTTTTTCTCTAACGAAAATGAAAAAAAAGATAATTTTAATTTAATTTTTTTTACAATATATAATTTCATATGAGTAAATTTAATCCTTTTCAAATATATTTTTTTGCTTTTTTTGTTTCAATGACTAATTTAGAATTATTATTTTGATAATCAAATTTATTTATGTTTCACTAATATTCTTGTAAAACTTATTGTAGATGACTAAATTTTTTTCTTCGAATACAAAAATCAAAATACAATATAGACAAAAAAAATAGTTTAAACCTTTTTTCTTTAAACAAAGGAATGAAAGAAAAAATAAAATAAGCATAAGAAACTCAAATAATTATAATAAAAAAAGTCAAAAAATAATTTATGTATTAAAAAAATTAAAATATACCTTGAATTTTGATAGAAGAATCATATATACCCCTAAATAATTTTTAAAAAAAATTAAAAGAGATAAATATAAATTTAAAACTAATTTTTTTAACTTCCGTTAAATAAAGGGTATATGTGAGCCATTTTGTAACAGCAGGAGTATATGTGAGCCGTCGGTATAACAAGAAGGGCATATATGAGCTACTTTCATAACGAGGGGTATATCAGGTCCAAATGACAAAGTTGAAGGGTATATCAGCCCTTTTTCCTATTTATAAATTATAAATTTTAAAATTTAAAAAATATAAATTAAAACGAAAGAAATATTTCGTATACAGCTCCAGCTTGCTCCTAAGTCGGCCAAGCTGGTTAAGAGAAATATTGTAATATATGCAATTAATTCTCTCCATAAGTAATATTATAAAATGCTCACTTGATACAATAAATATATACTAAGATAAAGTAATTTTCAAGATAAATTATCGATTCTATTAATCCGTTTGTACACACTAAATATATTTCAATAATCAGAGCTTCTTCTTTTTTTTAAAAAAATTCTTTGCATGATTGATGTTTTTTTCTTTAATCATAATTGATTTATTCATGTGATGTTTGTTATACATACGGTCCATTATGATAAATGATCACTGTATAAAATGTAGTGGCCAACGTACTTGCAACTGTAAAATAAATAATGTGTTGGACCATTTGATTTTTTTTTCGATTTAGAAATAACTGCTTGTCGTTTGTGTACAATAAATAAACTGTCCAATTCAAATAAATAGTTAGAGTGTTTTTAAATTCAAGCCTTAAATATGAATAATTTCGAAACATGTTAAAAGATACAGATATTAAACATCAAAAGGAAAAGAATAATATGTTCGGAATACCTTTGACTCATCGTATCAGACGGAGCTAATTTGTCTAATACAGTTGATCCTTTTTTATGTGTAATTTGTAAGCTATTACAAGTTTTTATGAACGTAATTTAAGGGGGGGGGGGGGGGGGAAA